>NW_005070277.1:0-498 GCF_000277835.1 Geospiza fortis | reverse complement strand
CCTAATGTGTAAGAGACCATTCCCAGTATCTCCAAGCACTCTAGTGGCAATTTCCTACAGGTCTTCTAGTTTAGATCAATACTGCCGCTCTGGCCTTCTAAATAGGATCTTTTATGCAGGTTGTAGTATTCTTTCATTGCAAATACTTTCCCTGATGTACAGTAGACTTTCCCCTGTCTCCATGCTATGCCATGCTGACAATCCATGGCAATACACTCTTGATCCCTTCTCCTCAGCTGCCTCCAATCAATGAGATGCCTAATAAAAGTTTTACTGTTATGGTCTCTTCCCTGCACTACTCAGTATTTTACTCCAGTGAGTTCATGCCATTTCTGCTTTTACCACCTCACAAAGCTCTGTCAACATATTCTGTTATGGTCCTTTTGCAGTAAGGATGTTTCTCATCATTACACACATTGCTGGCTTATCTAGTTCAAAGTCAATAATGAAAACGTTAGACAAGACAGGTCTCTGAGGAAACACCACCAGGAACATCAC
>NW_005070276.1:0-498 GCF_000277835.1 Geospiza fortis | reverse complement strand
CATCATATAGTCAACCCAGGACAATGCGGAAAGCTGATTCACCGATGCAAGTAGCTATGTCATCAATGGAAAACAATATGCTGGGTATGCAGTTAGCACATCCAGAGACCTAACTGAAAGAGGACCTTTACCAGCAGGTACCTCTGTACAGAAGGCAGAAATAATTGCCCTGACACGTGCATTAGAGTTATCAAAAGGGAAGAGAATAAACATTTATACAGGCTCAAGATATGCATTTGGAGTAGTGCATGACCATGGGGCAATCTGGAAAGAAAGAGGACAGTTAAATTCTCAAGGGAAGAACATTAAACATGCATGAGGAAAAATAGAACTGCTGGAAGCAGTCCAACTGCCTGAGAAGGTGGCAATCATGCACATTAAGGCACATCAGAATGTGAGCTCAGAACTGGAAGAGGGAAAAAAGCTGGTGGACAGAGAGGTAAAAGAAACGGCAAAAGGTGAAGTAACAGTAGAAGGAGCCTTAATTCCTGATGGCCA
>NW_005070275.1:0-498 GCF_000277835.1 Geospiza fortis | reverse complement strand
TGAAGATGGGAGGGAGATGATATGGACTGAACTAAAGGAAGTGGAGATAATCAGTAAATGTAGTCTTTCATCAGCTCCTCTCCTGAGTCGTATTTTAGGCTATGAAACCAATATAGCTGTGGCTGGATTTGTGAAATGGATTAAAACCCATCTGCACTCACACCTGAGCCTGAGTTGCATGTACTCACTTAACCTTGTGTAGACTTGGTAATAAATTGATTTATATGGTGGTAGGTGATGAAAGAGTGAGCTGGGAAAGAATTTAACTCTGGTTCTTGGCATGCTGCCACTTGTAAAAAGAAAATTCAAATGTGGTGCACATATGAGAGTTTATTTCCCTTCACTGTAGAACAGCTTCATGGATTTCTCTTTCTTCCTTCTTGTGAAATGAAATAAACCATCACAAGAGACTCTCTAATGGAGTCTCTGCTGGCTCCTACCATCAAGAGAAAACTTTGATTTCTGACTTCTTTCAAGATTCCCACTTGGAGACTTTTT
>NW_005070274.1:0-498 GCF_000277835.1 Geospiza fortis | reverse complement strand
AGAAAGTTATGCTGTATTAATCTTTTTTCCTTTTCGTGCTGTACTAATCTTTTTAAGTAGTGTGATGAAAATAGTTTTAGGCTACAGAAACTATGCAAGGTAAGATATTTTTCTAACTAGCTCAAGAAATTCTTCGCACAGAGATAACAGCAACGAGACACCAAGATCTCCCAAGAAAAGAATTATTACCTCCTTATCTGAAGAAACCAGACTTCGAGGGACCAAGACGATTGATTTACAAGATGAAGGGGGAGAACTGACAAAAACCAGAAAACACCTTTTGTTTGAAAAGAATTTTTGAATCATGTATGAGATGTATGAATATGCAACAGGCTATTGCTTTTAAGAGTTAATCCTTTGTTAGCAAGCCATGCTTTTTTGAGGAACGCATCCAAACATTCGTAATTTTTTGGGTTTTTATTGTCCTTGATTGTCCTAACTCTCATTGTACAAATTCTTATTGCTTTAATCTGTATTATTATTTTATAACCATTTTAT
>NW_005070273.1:0-498 GCF_000277835.1 Geospiza fortis | reverse complement strand
CTCCCGGCCCCGCCCACATGCAAATGAGGGCCGGCAATATGCAAATGTTGACCCCCAAACAAATCTCCATAGGCTCCGCCCCCTCCACGCCCACCAAGGTCTCCACCCCAGGTAGGTCCCGGCCACGCCCACCCCCACTTTTAAATATGCAAATGAGCGGTTGAAATATGCAAATTTAACCCCGCAAATCTCCGTAGGCTCCGCCCACCCTGGGCGTGTCCAGGTTGACCCCACCACGACCTCAGGTAGGTCCTAAAAAAAAACCAAAAAAAAACCAAAAAAACCAAAATTTCACCCAAAATTTCGACCCAAAAAAATTCGAAGTTTTTCGAAATTTTTGGAAATTTTCAAAAAAATTTTTTGGGATTTTTTTTCCCCAAAATTTTTGGGATTTTTTTTCAAATTTTTTGAGGTTCTCGAAATTTGGGATTTTCCCAAAATTTTGGTTTTTTTACCCAAATTTTTGGGGATTTTTTTTCAAATTTTTTGAGGTTCTCC
>NW_005070272.1:0-498 GCF_000277835.1 Geospiza fortis | reverse complement strand
CCTCCTGGGACTGTCTTCCCAATGTTCCAACATCCACCCCAACGGGCTTCCCCTTTGGATTTCAGGCAAAACCTTTTTGGGAACCTGGGGAGGGTTTCCCTGGGGCTTTTTCTGGCACTTGCTCTTTTTCAGTCCCATTTTTTTCAAAAACCTCTTTCGCTACTTTTCTTACCTCAAGTCCTTTCAGCTGGGATTCTCCGCGCAAATCCCAAGTCTCTGTCCGGTACTAGTTTCTTAGTCTGTGAAAAACTACCAGTTTACTTGGCCACACAGAGAACCGTTCCGTGGGTTTTTCAACTGGTAAAGAGCTCTCTTACCTGATTTTTCTGGATCAGAAGGTTTACTAGCTCCCAAACCTTTTGGGAAGGTCCCTTCCCTCCTGACCCAAACCGTGATCGACCCCCCTGAACTCCCTACGAGTCTCAGGTCCCACGTGTGTGATAAGCAAAAGCGCTCGCTTCCCCCGCGACCGACCACTTCCCTCATGGGAGAGTGGAA
>NW_005070271.1:0-498 GCF_000277835.1 Geospiza fortis | reverse complement strand
TTTTACCTGGAGCACTTCTGGGTAACTAAACATCTTAAGGGTTTAAAGGTTTCCAGGTTAGGTGGGCTATGTTAATGAAGTCAATGCTATGAAAAGTATTTGATGTTGAAGTGTGTAGCAGTGCAGGGGCTACCAATGTTCCTGGAGTGTCCTGTGTTTCCAAGCCCGGAGCCTGCTACTAAAAATGATGCTGACAGAAAGAGGCAAGGATGGGTCTTCATGTAATCTCTAGCAGCTGGGTTTATTGAGAGACAGGAATGGGGTACGGTGCTGAAGAGGGTTCAGGGACAAAGACAGCAGTGAGCCAAAGGGCAGGCTCCAATGAATACAAGAGAAAATGGTGCAGAGGTGGGACTGAGGGCAGGGTCAGCCAACAGGGCAACAGGGGCAGAAGAATGAGCCAAAATGGGGCTAATGGGAGCATGGGGAGAAGAGAACATTTCAGGGGTGTCCTAGTTTAGAGCAAATTTTGGAAAGAATCCCCAAAGGGGCTCCTCT
>NW_005070270.1:0-498 GCF_000277835.1 Geospiza fortis | reverse complement strand
AAAGGCTGGGCTAAAGAACAAGAAGGACAGGTGCCTGAAGCCTTCTGATGGCGTGTGGTGTTGCTCTGTTTGAGTTGAAACTTTCTGAAATTGTTTGATGATACTCTGTATGGTGGCTGTCTCAACTGAGACCTATGCTGTGAAAATTCTGCTCATGCATTTGCTCTTGTCCTGCAGGATTCTATTTTTTTTGGACTTTGTGGGCTAAGGGGTTAAATGTTCATATAAAAGAGCGGGAAATCCTGTAACTGCAAAAACTTTTTGAGTTATCTGTGCAGTTGCTAAAAAATGTGAGTGGTGACAGATGGAGAGCTACATTTGCAGAACCTCACCAGTCACATTGAGGATCTTTTCAGCTGGAAGTAACAGGGATAGGACTTCCATTTTAGGATTGCCCTCTATTGTAGCATTAATCAAATAGTTCAGTTGGAACTGTCTCTGCTTTTCTCCATAGTAGCTAGTGCAGTGCTATGTTTTGGATTTGTGCTGGAAACTGTG
>NW_005070269.1:0-498 GCF_000277835.1 Geospiza fortis | reverse complement strand
AGGGGACTTGTAAATACCTGAGGGAGAGGACTTGTTCATCATGAATTGACTGTAAGAGTATTAGAAGCTTTGAGAGGTCCATCAGCAATAGCTATTGTCCATGTAAGAGGACATCAGAGGGGAACGGATTATCGGACTCGTGGGAATAATTTGGCTGATGCAGAAGCACAAAAGGCAGCAGTATGCTTACCCGTGTCTTTAAATAATTTGAGTAAAAGTGAGGATGAGATAAAGTATCAAAAATGCTATACCTCAAAGGAAATACAAGAGATGGAGAAACTAGGGGCTAAGCTAGAAGGGGATAAGTGGCTTTTACCAGATGGTAGAAAAATGCTATCTAAAAGTTATGCTAGAAGAATAATTCATCAGTTACATCAACTAACTCATTCGGAACACGAGCACTAAGAGACCACTTTTTAAAGTATTTTTGGGTGTATAGGAATCGTTGATATAGCAAAACAGGAGACACAGGGATGCATTATTTGCCAGAAAATTAAC
>NW_005070268.1:0-498 GCF_000277835.1 Geospiza fortis | reverse complement strand
CTGTTTCCCAGCCGGATCATAATATCTGGAAAATGCTCGCACGTTCACTCGGCCGCGAAGATATCTGCCTCGACACCGGCAGCACTGAAAGCCCATTGGGTACTTGCCTGGTTGGGATCCCTCTCCCAATTGATAAATTCCCCTTCCCCACCAATTTCGAATTCAGAGGGTGGGCGAATCGAAAGGTTGTCCATGGAGGCCCCGGCCCGAGCTCTCGCACCACCTGGGAGAGAGGTGCTGGTCGCCTTGCCATGGGCAAAAAAGAAAACCAGCCCCTTGAGTTCGATCTGCTCGGTTCGTCAAAAGCCCAAATCTGTTTTCAGTTTTTCCCCCCCTACCAGCTTTCGCCTTCTCCTGAGCTGATCATTTTTAGGCAACGGAAAAAACAGTTTCAGGCTGCTGCATGGTGTGAGACCACCGTCACCATTGCAGCTGCCACCATGATGAATGGTCTTCCCCGTGTTCTCCCCAAAGGAAATTTTTTCATTTGTGGCGACC
>NW_005070267.1:0-498 GCF_000277835.1 Geospiza fortis | reverse complement strand
CTAAAACAGTATATAAGCATTGGTAGTTCACAATAAATTCAGATTCTCATCACTGAATCAGTCTTCCCCGTCTCTCCTCATCGCCGACATCAGAGAAGTTGTATAGCACTACTGACAGTGCAAATGCACTCTTCTCCATCCCTTAAACAGCAGAGTGTAGGCCACAGTTTGCTTTCCTCTAGAGGGACGAACAGTACACCTGGAACCAATTGCCCATGGGGTAGAAACACAGTCCTGCCATCTGACATAGACTGATCCAGACTGCACTAGAGAAGGGTAAGGCTCCAGAACACCTGCAGTACATTGATGATATCATTGTGTGGGAGAACACAGCAGCAGAACTTTTGAGAAAAAATAAAAAATCATCCCGATTCTCCTGGAAGCTGGCTTTGCCATCAGAAAGAGTAAAGTCAGGAGACCTGTGAGGCAGAGTGGAAATTTTGCAGAGTAGAAATCCATTTTAAGGTAAGCGAAATGTACATCTTTAAGTCTGTAGCT
>NW_005070266.1:0-498 GCF_000277835.1 Geospiza fortis | reverse complement strand
CCAAGAATGGCAAAGGGACTGTGGGATGAGACCGCCCCTGGACCCATTGGTCTTAGCCCTTGAAAAGGAAAACAAAGCAAAGAGGGAGCAAATCAAATGTTGTTGCTCAGCATGCAGTATAGGACAACGGTGTATGAGATCAGACAAGGTTTATCATTCTGAGGAGCAAGAATGAGATACATTTGAGTGGATGAAAGCTCCTCCTAGGAGGAGGGAGGTTGAGGATGAGGATGAAAGGAAGAGGAACTTCCCCAAAAAGGAGGAGGACTCAGGCTGGGAAGGCACATCCACTAGAACCCACCCCCCTCCTGGCAGTCCATTTGCATCTAGAACTAGGAGGCAAGCAGTGTTACAGGCCCCTCTGTGAGAGGCAGTGGGGCCAGAAGGAGGGAGATTAATGATTAAAGAGCCATTTACCACTCTTGATATAGAGGCATGGGAAAGGATTGGTAGGAATTATCGTATCAATCTGATACTTACTGCCAAACATCTACGATA
>NW_005070265.1:0-498 GCF_000277835.1 Geospiza fortis | reverse complement strand
CCATGGAACCAAGGAGACCATTGTGACCCTGAGGGGACTTATGGAATCATGGAGACCATTGTGACACAATGAGGCCCCATGGAATAAGCAAAGCATTGTGACACTGTGAGGCCTCATGGAACCAGTGAGACCTTTGTGACCCTAGGGGTCCCCACAGAACCAAGAGGACCATTGTGATCCTGTGGGGCCTGGTGAAAGCAAGAGGCCTTTGTGACATTGCAGGACTGCATGGAACCAAAGGTCCGTTGTGACTAAGCAGGGCCTGATGTCATCAGTGGTCCATTGTGACACTGTGGAGCCAAAGGAGATCATTGTGTCACTGCAAACCCCCAAGGTCCAAAGGTCCATTCTGACATTGCAGGGCTCATGAAACAGAGGCATCATGTGACATTGTAGAGCCTGGGGAACCATGGAGACGATCGTGACACTGCAGGGTCTTATGGAATTGTTGGGACCATTGTGACATTTGGAGCCTTCTGGAACCTAGGGGCCATTGTG
>NW_005070264.1:0-498 GCF_000277835.1 Geospiza fortis | reverse complement strand
TTCTTTCTAACACCTGATAATTCTTTACAGGCAATTACAAAATAGTAAGTACATGGTCCTATTGTGTGATGAATTTGAACTTTGGCTTACAGTGTGATTGGCAAATCTGTGCAACAAAAAAAGCTGAAGATAATTAACATTATCTATGAGAAACACATATTTTCTATTAGCAGATTGTTTTTATTTTCTCTACCTCTACCACTTAATAGTATTTCTTGTCAGCTCAAATCAATGTTTTGTAGCGTAGATCGCTATGATGGGAGTGTCAAATAGTAATTGGCAAAATGCAAATATTTTAGAACATGAGAATAGACTATCTGAAAATGCAAATAAAACCCTCATCTTGAACAAATTTGAACTATTGTGGAGAATTTGAATAGCATGAGAAATATCTCAGCATAGTCAGAGCCTATCATAGGAGACAGAGATTTTTTAGAAAATTAGACAAATCTTACTTTCAGTCTAGAATCTTCTAGTTTCCTTCCTTCCTTCCTTCCT
>NW_005070263.1:0-499 GCF_000277835.1 Geospiza fortis | reverse complement strand
CTCTGCTCCAGCTCCTTGAGGCATCACTTTTGATGCTAAACCTGTGTGTCCACAGTGGGATGGTTGGAACCGAGTGATCCCTGGGGTCTTTCCCAATGCAAATCATTCCATGGGTCTGTAGTTGCTGTGAGATGACAGTGTTGGGTTATTTGTGCCCCTTCCTCTCCTGCAAGCAAAGTGATTTAGTTTTGATTTCGAAATGTTGTTCCTCTGCCACCTAAAGGGTTAATTCATCACTTCTCTTGTTTCTGCTCTCCTTGCCTGGGTCACCCCCTCCTCATTTATGGGCATAGGTGGGAAGAACAGCAGGGATTTGGTGTGGATCAGTGCAAGACTAGAGATGCAGCTGGAGGGAGAGCTCAGCCAATCACTGTGATGTTGAAATTCTCTGTGCTGGTTAAACTTCAGGGTGCCAAAATCAGGGACCATTCCTGGTGTGAGCCACAGCTCAGGACAGCATCCCAGAACAGGGTGGGGTGGAAGGGACATTAAAGCCCAT
>NW_005070262.1:0-499 GCF_000277835.1 Geospiza fortis | reverse complement strand
AAACCATACATATCTTGAACAGACTTTAGTATTTTTGTAAACTCCCTATAAATCATTATCACCAAGCCCAGCACAATAGCTATTCTAATCCGTGTCCCTCTACTGTAAAAATGACGTGTTAGAGACAATACCGGAGCTATTTTCAGATAAGAAAATAAGCCTAGGGACCAGAAAAGTATTAAAACCTCAGAAAAGCCTGGGGACCAGAACCACATGAAGACCTCCACCCAGAGAGACATCATGAATTCAAGCAACATGGCTACTGACTGCTTTATCCCAATACAGAGTACAACCAAAATGCAATCAGTATAGGTTTTTTCCACTTTCTCAAGCCTCACGGTGGGTGCCAAAAAAATGTATCTGTCCTGGTTTAGGGCAAATTTGGGAGAAAACTTTGAAAGATAGAAGGAAGATTTAAGTGGCCCCTCCCCCAACCGGTTCAGGGAAAATGGTTTATTTAATAGGTAAAGTGTTCACCAGCAGAAAAAATGAACAATAT
>NW_005070261.1:0-499 GCF_000277835.1 Geospiza fortis | reverse complement strand
GCGACACCTGCGCGCCCAAAACCGCCCAAATTCAGCCCAAACATTCACCGGAGCCCGGCGCAAAACCCAGCCCCAAAAACCCCGGCTTGCCAGAGCCCAAAGCGCCCGAAAAACCCCAAAAATCCCTGAAATAAAACAAAAAATCCCCCCTGAAAATCCCCAGGAAACGGCCCCAAAAATCCCCGGAATTCACCCCGAAATCCATCCCAGAACCCCAAAATTGCCAGAATTCACCCCAAAACTGACCCCCAAAAATCCCGGGTTCCCAGAGCCCAAAACGCCCAAAAAACCCCAAAATAATCCCTGAAAAAAAACTCTGAAAAATCTCTTAGAAAATACCCGAAATCCCTTCAAAATCCCCCCAAAATTTCTTCAAAATCACTTTAAAGAAAACCCAAAATCCCTTTAAAAACAACAAAAAAAATCCCTTTAAAAAACCAGAAAAATCCCCTCAATTCCCCCCTAAAATCCTCCAAATCCCCCCAAATTTCCCTAAATT
>NW_005070260.1:0-499 GCF_000277835.1 Geospiza fortis | reverse complement strand
CCCTAGCTTGTTTCATTCCCTCACAAAGAAAACATACCTACATTAAAATGGGGATATTTTCTACTGCAGACTAATGGTCAAAACACTACTGTAGTTATACCGAAAAATTTCAGAACTAACGTTCTCACAGAACTAAAAACAATATACTAATTCAGTCACACTGTTCTACAACTTCTTAGTGCCACCTTGTGGAACCACAGCACCTCATTCCCTACTCACAGAAGGGCTGATGTGTGTGGTGCCCCTTCCTCTGCTGCCACACAGCTGCAAGAATGACACTGTAAATTCCCTGCTGACACCTGCTAACCTACCCGTGCTAAACCGATCCTAAGTAGATAGAATGGACCACTGATTATGGGATTCTTTAATTCTTTACTTAGTTTAGACATAATCTCTGATGGACCTGAAGTATCCCAGGAGTACAAGCACAGTTTCATATGCCCACAGTAACACAATGTTGGACTATTACATAATGATGAGGAAACAGTGTCCTCTGTAC
>NW_005070259.1:0-499 GCF_000277835.1 Geospiza fortis | reverse complement strand
TTTCTGCAAGGGGCCCCACAGAAGGATGATAAACACAGCTTTTATATTTTGAAACAGAAAGGGGGAATTATGATGGCACCAGCTGGACTGTGGGCCACACTGAGAGGAGGAGAGATTTGGCTACAGAGAGTGGATGCCAGTCAATCCCTGACAAAAACGTAAGCAGATAGCTATTGGCCAGTGAGCTGGGTGGTAACCAAACCATAGCCAGTCAGGTTTGAACAAAGAGTCTTTTGAATAGCCTTTATAACAGCTGTGCACGCCATTAAAAGCTCTCTCTGCTGCATGAACTACAATATGTTGTCTCACCGTCTCCCCCAACTGCAACAGCTACAGAGTTTTAGAGTTATACACTAAAGCAGTGCTGATCTGAAAAATACAAAAGTTAAAACTTAAGGCATCACAATCACATGTTCATAAATATCTTTGGAAAATGCAATTACCTGTCTTTGGTAATACCATATGCTGGGGGTCGGGTTTTCTTTTCTTTTCATTCCTT
>NW_005070258.1:0-499 GCF_000277835.1 Geospiza fortis | reverse complement strand
GTGAGAAAACTCATGAGTCAAGATAAAGACAAGGAAAGCATTCACCCTTTACTGTTGACAAAACAGACTCCAGCTGGAGATTAAATTAATTTATTGCCCATTAACATAAACATTTAGTTAATGATTTGGGCATTGGGAAACAAAGATGACAAACATGTAAACACTTTGTGAAAACACTTTTCCTCCCCCTATTCTGGGCTTTACTTCACTCCAGACACCTCCCCTTCCCTCTTGTTACTGGTGCAAGTTAAATGTAGGATTTTTAAGAGAGGGTGATGTATGATGCAGGAGTTACAGGTCAGTGCGTAACAGTTTCTCTTTGTTCCTCCTTGTTTCTCTATTCTTCTGCTGTGTTTACTTGTGTGCTTTGCTCAGGTGTGAGTTCTCCACTGACTCTAGTCCCTTTGGGGTTGTCCCTCCTCCAGCATGGAGTGCCTATTTTCTGTTTCAGCCTTCAATGGGGATCAGTTTTGACAAGCTTTGGTGCATGTCCCTGCAC
>NW_005070257.1:0-499 GCF_000277835.1 Geospiza fortis | reverse complement strand
GCTGTTAACTTTGAACTCTCACCCCTACATATGAAAGTGGGAGTACCTACATGGAGCAGGGAAGACACAGTCCTTGCAGCCACAGCAAGGACACACAAATCCCAGCCCTCTTATCACCCTTGCAAGAACACAAATGTGTTCTCTTCTGCCATGGAAGGCTTTAACATGCATCATGCAAAAGAGGATCTCTCAGGTCTGACATGAGGCAGTTTACAGTTCCTTCACTGGTGTAGGAGAGCATAAACTACAACAGCTGCAGACTCCCTTGCATAATTTAGCCATCTGCATTGCAGACATCTGATGGAAAATCATCCACAAATTTGGCAGGGAGGCAGGATGACAAAAGCAGCTGTTTCTCCCCATAATCACAGGTAGGAATTTGCAATCGTGTTGGTTGCACGTTCACTTAATAGTCACAACGGTCAGAGCAGTCAGGCCATGCCACAATCTACATGCATTACAAAAAAACCCACAAACAAACAAGCAAAAAACCAAACCA
>NW_005070256.1:0-499 GCF_000277835.1 Geospiza fortis | reverse complement strand
TTTCATATTCAAATATAAAGGGATGTTGTAGTTTTGATGGCTTGAGAAGTGATTTTTTTCCCTTTAAAGTAACGACTCTTTTTTTGGGAGAAGGATTCCTGATAACTCAGAAACACATCTCAAATGTTAATGTCATTCTGAGGCAGTTCTGACCACGTAGTATGAGCTGGAGCAGGCTGAGTAACTAGGCTGACATTTAATGTGAGTAGTATTAGTGTGGGGGTTCTTCTAACTACAGCTGTCATCGTGAGCCAGTTCCCAGAGTAGGAGGATAATAAGAGCAGGTATCCAAATAAGTCCTGGTGTCAGCTCTGTGGTGGTATCTCAGGTTTGAGCAAGGGTTCAGTTGCCAACAGCATGTGTGGCACTTCTCTGTTCTCAGAATGCTGGAAATGGCTTCTCAAGTAGCTACATTGTAGATGCTACGTTTTCTAAAACCTCTAATTTTAGTGAATTGTTTCATCTGAACACACATATCCTGAATATTCAAAAAAAAAAA
>NW_005070255.1:0-499 GCF_000277835.1 Geospiza fortis | reverse complement strand
GATTTTTCACAAAAGATGTCTCTGACAAGTGTGGAAAGAGATGCCACTCTGTCCTCACTCGGATGGTCCTTTTCTTGTGCTCCTGACAACAGACACGGCCATTCGGACAGTGGAGAAAGGCTGGACGCACAGGTCTAGGGTGAAGAACGTTGAACAGCAGGAGGAAGCACCCGAGTGGAGGGTCACTTCTTCCCCAGGTGACTTGAAGATCAGACTCCAACGTCCTTGTAAATGACCAATGGCGAGCAGATAAGTTGTATACTGTCAGATTGTGTATGCTATCCATTTGTACACTTAAAGTGTGAATATTGTCAAGGGGGGTTTGTTATTCATTGTAGAAGGGGACAGAGGCCAAAGAGGCTGTGTACTCAGTGTTTGGAGGAAGAGCTTGAGCTGACTGACCGTATCCTGACCTTAGTCACCAATTTGGGAATCATTGAATTGTACTCACAGGAGTGGTTTCGCATTTTTAAAAACGGAGTGTGTGGGAAGCTTAGAT
>NW_005070254.1:0-499 GCF_000277835.1 Geospiza fortis | reverse complement strand
CATTCCATATCTGGGGATAATGTTCTCCAGGATTACTCTTGCCACAACTTGGACTGTTTCCCTTTTAGTCAGGAAGGTTTCCACCCAATGGGTGAGATGATCTACTATAACTAGTAAATATATGTATCCCTGCACTGGGGGCATCTCAGTGAAATCTATCTGCATGCCCTGGAAAGGTCTTAGAGCTAATTCCCTCCCTCCGGGTGCTACCTTTCTCATAACCTTCTGGTTTACTTTTTGACAAATTAAACACCCTTTTGCAATTCCCTTTGCCAGGCCATATACACCTATGCACAGGTTATTTCTTAGGAAATGATCACATAGTCTTTGGACCCCCCAGTTGGTTAATTTATGTAGTTCTGTTAGCACTGTCTGAGCAAGTGCTTTGTTTAAAAACACCTGTCTATCCGAGGTTAACCACTCTCTTCATTGCCCTTGGTGTAAGTTTAATTCTTTTATAACCTCCAATTATTTTTCACTAAATATGGGTTCCTCACTT
>NW_005070253.1:0-499 GCF_000277835.1 Geospiza fortis | reverse complement strand
GAAAATCATGCAATCATAGAATTATTTGGGTTGGAAGTGACATTTAAAGATCATTTAGTCCTACCTTCCTGCCATGGACAAGGACATCTTCCTCTAGATTAGCTGGCCCAAAGCCCTGTCCAAGCAGACCCTGAATACTTCCAGGAGAACAAAACCTAAGTGTCTCAAATAGGGAACCTAAAATGGAGGAATGAATATCCTGAGACTCCTTTAATAGAAACAAAGATAGTTCATTGCTTGGAATCTGACATAGCCACAAAGATTTGCACAATTAACTGAAATCCAGAATTTTGTAAATGTTCTCAGCTTAGGTCAGGAATATTTCTGTAGTCAGGCTTCACTCCCATGTCATACATAGCTCAGGAGGTGAAAACAAAGGCAGCACTGTGCCAGTTCTTGATTTCTTCTGTTCTTCATTTCTTCTGATCTCCAAATCATTCATCACATTCTTGGAAGGAACAAAAATAGCATGAAGAAATGACACCTGAGTGGTCAAGAA
>NW_005070252.1:0-499 GCF_000277835.1 Geospiza fortis | reverse complement strand
AAATGTAGGAAGTAAAGGCTAAAATGCGCTATTCAAGAAGGCAGTTCATAGCCACTGTGCTTTCATTAATTAAGAGGAGTGTAAGATGATAGATTTGGAGACAAATTATATTTCCTCTCAACAACTGAAAAAGAAATTGCAGAAGGCAAAATTCTTTTCTGGAAAAATTATATTAATGGGGTGTTGAAGGAGGGAAGAAACGTTGTTTGCCATTATGAAGAAGATGAAACTAAAGGAAGACAGCAACCAAATAACTCTGAGAACAATAAAACTCATGTATGTGTGGTAATTAATGCCTAGATACATAAATCGAAGCACAGATGCGACAGAGAGTTAAGCCAGGGGGTCTGAGTCAAGCAGCACTCAAGCACTGGTCAGTGAGCACCTCTGCTTCCTCAATGAGCTGTGGTGTTTCTGGGGACCACAACAACCAGGAATCATAGAATGGATTATGGAATGAATCTTAGAATGAATTGGTTTGGAAGGGACCTTAAAGATC
>NW_005070251.1:0-499 GCF_000277835.1 Geospiza fortis | reverse complement strand
GGTGACACAAAGGTGACACAGGTGACATAAAGACATCGGTAACAGTGAGGACATTTGGGGTCACAGGGGAATCACACAGGGTTACAGGTGACACACAGGTGACACGGGAGTGACACAGGTGACACACAGGGGCGACACAAAGGTGACAAAGGTGACACAAAGGTGACACAGGTGACGCACAGGTGACAGACAGGTGACACAGGTAACAGGTGACACACAGGGGTGACACAGGTGACACAGGTGACACACAGGTGACACAGGTGACGCACAGGTGACGCACAGGTGACGCACAGGTGACACAGGTGACGCACAGGTGACACAGGTGCCAGCGTTACCTTCTTGCGCCGGGGCTCTCCCTTGGCCAGGCAGGAGCGCGGCAGCACCAGGTACCCCCCGATCACCTGGATCTGCTCGGCCGTGGGGTAGCGCTTCTTGGGGGGCTCGGCCACGCCCCCGGGGCCACCTGGGGGGACACCTGTGGGGCCACCTGTGGGGACAC
>NW_005070250.1:0-499 GCF_000277835.1 Geospiza fortis | reverse complement strand
GTTGCCAAGATGTCCCAGTGCAGTTGAATACAGAACTGGAGTTGCAGCCAGACCTCCGCTGACAATGCTGCTTGTGATTAAGGATTTGCTTTTATGGCGCTCGCGGAGGAGCTTAGCATTGGCTTCCTCAAGTCTCTCATTAGCTCTGAAACATTTGCAAGCACACAAACAGTTACCTTCAGTAGCAACACTGTCCCAAAGTTAGTCTCCAGGTCCTCAACTATTATTTGGCTTCTTGAGATGAAGAGCCTCCAAAAGTAGTACATCATTTGACCTGAGCTTGTTTGGAGGGCCTGTTTCTAAGCCGTCATACCAGGTGCAAGGAGCAGCGTCACCAACACTTAGGAGCGCTCAGCATGAGGGCTTCAAAGCCTTCTGTGAAAGCCATGTGTTTACAGAGCTTCTTCTGGAAGGTACATCACCTCTGTAACAACTCTGGGCTGGATCCCCTTCCCAAGGAAAGCTCAAAGCTCAGAGCCACTGCTTAAACAGAAGCCAA
>NW_005070249.1:0-499 GCF_000277835.1 Geospiza fortis | reverse complement strand
GGCTACGGATTTGATCATTTATAACAAATAACGAAAACGGGAGAGTTCCATTGACCAGCTGCAGGACTGACATGCCCAACTCGCAGCCACCCCCACACAAACCAGTGCAAATACTGCAGCTTCTCCCAAGGAAAGGGCCAACTGTCCACCCAGTTCTTTTCTCCAGCACAGTATCAACTCACGAGGGTCCACAGGGGACGGGAGCCCTGGCTGTAGCAGCCGCACTGAGTCAGCTCGCAGGGCTCCACCAGCGCACAAGATGGTGTCCGTGCCTCCCTGGGAAAATCCTGCCGTGTGCGTGGAACAGGGACGCAGCACTGCTCCTGTCAGCGCTGCCCTTTCCAGTGCTGTCTGGTTCCCTGGTTTGCCTCCTCACTTCCCACATGCAGATAACTGCACTTGCCCTTCCGGACCCACTATGATGCTGGCACAGCGCTTGCTGCTGTACCCCCAGCTGTGCCATGTCCTTGCCGCTGTCAGGAAAATCCACAAATGCCAG
>NW_005070248.1:0-499 GCF_000277835.1 Geospiza fortis | reverse complement strand
TGGGGCATTTTTGAAGCATTTTTAGGGTATTTTTAGAGCACCTTCAGGGCACTTTGGGGGCACTTTTAGGGCATTTTGGGAGCAATTTTGGGGCATTTTGGGGGCATTTTTTGAGCACTTTAGGGGCACTTTTGAAGCATTTTTAGAGCATTTTTGGGGCACTTTTGGGGCAATTTCGTGGCATTTTGGGGGCACTTTTGGGGCATTTTTGGGGCATTTTATATAAGTATAAATATTAAGAAATAGAAATAAGAAATAGAAAGAAATAAAAGTAACAGAGGAATAAATGAAAGAAATAGAAATGAATTATAAAAATAAATACCAACGAAATACAAAATAAAGAAAAACTAAAAATAAAAGAAATACCAAAGAAATACAAAATAAAGAAAAACTAAAAATAAAATAAAGAAAAGGAGAAACAGAAAATAAAGAAAAAGAGAAATAAAATAAAGAAAACTAGAAGTAGGAAATAACGAAAAATAGGAATAAAATAAAGAAA
>NW_005070247.1:0-499 GCF_000277835.1 Geospiza fortis | reverse complement strand
TGGCCAATAGCCAAAGAACACACTGGTGTATTCAGACAATGTTATCTTTATACTGTTACATTGCTGGGATACATGCATATTCATGTGTTTTATGCATTTCCTTTGTCTGACTTCTTCACACTCCGGCTTATCTACATGACATCCTGGGTATCAGGTCAAAATATTTTATTTCTTCTTGCATCACCATTCTGCTGTTTCACATCCTCTGATAAGATTTTAGTATGTCCTCCTTAATTTTAAAATACTATTCTCTAATTGTCCTCCAGTGCTCTGGTTTGTGTCATGGTTATCTTATCACTTGGACAGGTTGGTCAGTGGATGGCCTTACACTGTTTTTAGTTACACAAAAGCCCTTTTTTTTCTTATGTTTTGCTAAGGTCTATATCACAATACATTCATCACACTATTAATTCCATAAGTGGTACATAGATATTATATTAATTTCACGACTATTTTTATGAGCAACACAGGGCATACTTAAGCTGATAGAGTATATTAT
>NW_005070246.1:0-499 GCF_000277835.1 Geospiza fortis | reverse complement strand
TTACATGACTAAGCTCAGGTGCAATTTTTAATACACTTTATATGTATTTTAATTTTAATACACCTTTTAATACACAAATTTTAATGCACTTTTATATCCTTATAGGTATATGGTTTCAGTGAAACAGAACTTCTCCTGAAATCCACCTGATGTGATTTATTTCACCAGGTATTTTCTAGATACAAATAAATAAGGAATTACATCTCCCCAAGTACACAGGCATGATTAGGGTGGAAATAAAATGCAAAAGCAATTGTCACAAATCCCTCTGACCCAGGCTTTTAGGCACACAGCTGGTTCTAATCCAGTGCTTAGGCACCCCTTCTCTGACACTGAGGGATGCTCCTGCCTTCCTGCCTAACAGTAGAAGGTAAAAGCAGTAACTTACTGCAGGGACACAAGGATATGAGAAGGAACTTTCACATTTGTTATTGTTTTAATAACAAACCAAATGATCAGAAACCAGACTCCATACACCTTGTCAAACTGGTTTATACTA
>NW_005070245.1:0-499 GCF_000277835.1 Geospiza fortis | reverse complement strand
AAATAAAATAAAAAAAATTTAAAAAAAAAACCGACCCCGAAAGGAGGGAAAATCGGCCCAAAAAGGGGCAGGGAATGGATCGGAATCGCGGCAAAGCGGCGGGGGGTTGGTGAAAGGCGAAGGAAAATGGGTCAAAGTTAAGGGGAAGTGGGATAAAAGGGGTGAAAACGCCAGAAAAGTGGAATGAAAGGGGTCAAAATTAAAGAAAATTGGCACAAAATTGCTGAAAATGCCACAAAAGTGGAATAAAATGGGTTAAAATGCCAGAAAAGTGGAATAAAATGGGTTAAAATGCCAGAAAAGTGGAATAAAATGGGTCAAAATGCAACAAAAGTGGAATAAAATGGGTCAAAATTAAACAAAATCGGCACAAAATTGCTCAAAATGCCACAAAAGTGGAATGAAATGGGTTAAAATGCTGCAAAAGTGGAATGAAATGGGTCAAAACGCCAGAAAAGTGGAATAAAAGGGGTGAAAACGCCAGAAAAGTGGAATGAAA
>NW_005070244.1:0-499 GCF_000277835.1 Geospiza fortis | reverse complement strand
CTGCCACAGGGCACCCTGCAAATACAACATTATCCCCTTCCAGGAAAACCTGTCCCTGTGGCTTGTGCGGCTCTGAAACCTCTGGTGGCAGCACCAGGCTTTGTGTGCTGAGATCTGAGCAGAAACTGATCCCTGGGACAATGAAAATTCCCCTTAAAAAAAGGAATTGTGGGGCCAGCCCTCGGGATGCAGGGATTGCTTTGAACTCCGCTGATTCAAAATTCTGCATTTTGGAGGGTGGTTCATGAAAGGCTGAGGGGTGATAAACGCATCATTCCTGTCTGTGCTGTGCAGCTCACAGAGCAAAGCTCTCTTTGAATTAGAATTAAGTAGAAGTTAATATTGATAAGTAGAGCCCAGACCATGCCTGATTATTTTATCCAAATGAAGTACATTGTTAATTGGCATCTTAATTGCGTCGAGGCTTTGATTAAGAGCATCCTCCCATTTCATGCCCATCTCTGACTAAAATTAAAGATTTCATCAACAAAAATACAGA
>NW_005070243.1:0-499 GCF_000277835.1 Geospiza fortis | reverse complement strand
GAGTGCTTAAATTTTACAGAAATCACAGCAGGTCCATGAAGGTGCTGTGGAGCTTCTTGCAAGAGTGAAAGGAAAACAGAGATGAGGACTAAAAGCATGACAAAGTGCTGCACATACTAACTAATCAGGCAAATGCCATGAGAAAACATTTGTACAGCCTGGGAAGCAGCAGTGCCTGATAGGATTGTGCCATGAGACACATCTAGGATGATCAGAGATAACTGGCTGGGATTATGAGTATTTTTTCCTTTCACCAACAAAAAGTGTTAAAGTTCCACAAGGGATTTGAATAGGATGGGTGTCCTCTAATCAAATCATATTAACAATAACCCCAGGGAGATGAGGTTTGTCCCTGGCACAGCAGAGCAGAAAGCAGTGTAAAATTTTTTTATGAGTTGCTCCAAGGAACAGGGATAAGGTAGGACTGAGGATTTCGGACTAGGACAGGCACAAAAAACTTACTGGCATAGACCAGATCTGCCTGTGCCCTTTCACTTTG
>NW_005070242.1:0-499 GCF_000277835.1 Geospiza fortis | reverse complement strand
GGCTATATTGGTAATTATTCCAATAGGCTCCTGTTTGCCAACTGCTTGTCATAATGGGGCTTGTAAAGCCGGTTATTTTTCTTTTTCCGATCTAGTATGTTTCGCTATCAGGTTATGCTCTTTGATGGCTTTTCTCACTGTCTTTCCTCTTCTTCTCTTGCTCCAGGTTGCAATGATCTCATCAATTTCATCTTCCTTGGAATTACTTGAGCAAGAGCTCTCTGATTCAGCTGACTCTATTGTATCATATAATCTATTTCAACTACTCCCGATCATAGAAAGCACTATGCAGGATTTGCTGCATCTTTTAACCCAGGCTGCATGTCTGCATGCATCAGTGATGTCATTCCCCAAAGCAGCTCCCCAGCTTTCAGGGTTGCTATGGTAACTCATAGGCCTGAGAGTGGAGAGACCACTCCCTCCATGGGAGATTCCCTCTCTGCCCTCCTGGTAGAAGGCTCTGCCCCCCGGCTCCTCCTTCACTGACTGGGACTCCGCC
>NW_005070241.1:0-499 GCF_000277835.1 Geospiza fortis | reverse complement strand
CATATAAAAATTGTGCTGGATTCAAACCTTTGTTTACCTCTAGTGTCAAGTCATCACTGTCTTTCAAAATAGTTTCATATTTTAATATCCTAGAATCTGTTAACCATTTTTCGGCTTATTGATTTAACACATTTCAGGCTGCATGAGATGTACACACAATAAGTTAACTTCCAAAAGTAAGTTTAGGGTTCTCTTCTACCAGAATAGCAGTAGCTGCTATAGCCTGAATACATACTGGCCAGCCATGGCTCACTGGATGCAACAATTTTGATAAATAAGCTACTGGTCTCTTCACTTCTCCCCACTCCTGGACTAAAACTTCATGAGCTACTCCACTTTCAATATTCACATACAGATGAAAGGGCTTTTCTTCTGAGGGTAAGCTCAAAGCTGGTACTGAGGCTAGTTTCAACGTCAATTCTTCTAATTTCTTATCATCTTCCCTGGTCCAATTTATATCGTCTCCCTCTGACAATTTTTCATATAAAAATTTTACTGC
>NW_005070240.1:0-499 GCF_000277835.1 Geospiza fortis | reverse complement strand
TTTTTGGGAATTTTTTGGGAATTTTTCATTGTTTTTTTGGGATTTTCTGGAGGGTTTGGGGGACTTTTTTGGGGATTTTTTGGGGATTTTTGGGGGTGGTGCACCAGCTCAGCTCCAGGGTCAGATCCAAAATCGCCTTCCAGGTGCGGGATTCCGGGAATTTGGGAATTTTTGGGAATTTTTTGGGAATTTTTGGGGGTTTTTTTGGGAGTTTTGGAGCGATGTTGGGAATTTTTTGGGGATTTTTGGGGGTGGTTCATCAGCTCAGCTCCAGGGTCAGATCCAAAATCGCCTTCCAGGTACGGAATTCCGGGAAATTCGGGATTTATGGGGAATATTTTGGGACAATTTTGGAGCGATGTTGGGAATTCTGGGGGGATTTCAGTTGGGTTTTTTTGGATCATTTTGGGGTTTTTTCAGCGATTTTGGGTGATTTCCCCCAAAATCGTGGATTTTTTCCCCAAGATGGGATTTTTTTCCCCAAAATTGAGGATTTTTT
>NW_005070239.1:0-500 GCF_000277835.1 Geospiza fortis | reverse complement strand
CTGCTTGGCTTCTCCCGAGGTCCAGAGCCAGGATGCAGCATCCCTGAAGGTGCCCTCCCCCCTCCCGCCCCATCCCACCAGGCTGCAGCGTGGGGCTCCCAGTGATGGTCTGGTTTTCAGACCAGAGCAAAGCTGAACAGTTCCAGAAGAAGAAGCCACAGTCCCAGGAAAACTTCTTGCCTCTGCTAACAAAAAAGAAGCTAGCTAAGAAGAAAAGATGTTCTCCCTCTCTCCATGCTGACAATATAGCTGAGAGAGAACCTGGGGTAGGATGCGTGAAAACTGCCCCAAAAGAAATCCACCAGCTTCCCCCCTCTCTCTCAGACCTAGCTTAAAGTTACAGGACCCATGTCTGGGCATAAAGGAGATGATAGGGAATACAGTATCATAAAGTCACCACATGACATTCCCTCCCTTATTCCATATAGTCGGCTTAATGCCCAAACGAATATATTCTAACTCTACACACATTAATTTATACATACATACATATATATATA
>NW_005070238.1:0-500 GCF_000277835.1 Geospiza fortis | reverse complement strand
AGCATTATCAAAGCTTATTTAAGCTTCCCCTAAATACCTCACATTAATTTCTGTATCACAGCTCTTCAGGCCTCTTGGAGGCATCTGCAGACCTGAACCAAACAAAAAAACTCTAAGACCCTGCCCAACCATATTTTGAAAAAGATGTGACTGGGCCTGCAATCTATAGAGGAGTTTCCACAAGGTTTTCTCTTACCAGGTAAGACTATCTGTTACCATATCAAGACATAAGAAATCAGGGACTTTTTTACAGGAGTCTGTAAATAACACAAGGAAATTTATTCAAATGCACAACCAGCTTCAAGGAGAAACTGAACATAGCTCCTGGGACTAACAATCTTGAGTTATTTCATAGCACAGAAAAAATTCATGTCTTGATTATTCCATCACCTTCCATCAAGGCAAGAAAAATTCCATTTAGACCAACTATCAGCAGCATAGGATTAAGCATGTTAACTAACACTGCCAAAGGTTGAGTAAGACAAAGGTTCCCAGTTAAA
>NW_005070237.1:0-500 GCF_000277835.1 Geospiza fortis | reverse complement strand
TTCAATGGCTGTTAATGTCAAGCCTAATATCTTGATATCATTTGCTTCCAGAGTAACCTCTTCGTTTGAGAATGTTTAGCGAATTGGGCATATACAAAAGCTTCTAAGTACACATGTTACTTTAAAGGTTTGCAAAAGTATGCCTTCTCAGACTGGCTAGTTGTTCCCCACACTACAACATAAACATTTTCCACAGGTACTAAAGCTTTATTTAAAACTGAATATATGGCCCCTGTATGAACTAAAATTCCACCCTTTTCTTCTGGTCTCACTGCCTCTTGCAGAGGGGTCTGTTACCTCCTAGTTCTGGATGAAATTGAACTGCCAGGAGGGGGATGGGTGCAAATGGGTATACCTTTGGAGCCTGAGACCTCTTCCCTTTTGGGGAGGTCTTCTTTATCTTTCCTCCCTTACCTTAGGAGGAACTTTTAACAAATCATATGTACTGATTTTGTGAATTGTAATCACTTTGCCTTTCAGCATGATAATCTTTGTCTGAC
>NW_005070236.1:0-500 GCF_000277835.1 Geospiza fortis | reverse complement strand
CAAAAAAAGAGGGAAAAGGGGCAAAAATGGGACAGAAGTGGGGCAAACAAAAGGTTAAAAACGGGCAAAAAGTTGCATTTTTATTCAGCTTTTTGCCATTTTTGCCCTGGTTTTTTGCCCTTTTTTAACCAGTTTTTGCTGCTTTTACCCCAAAATCCTGTTCCTGACCTGCCTCTCCTCCTCGCCCAGCGAGTCCCACACGGAGGCCACGATCTGACCCCAAATCCTGTGGTTTTTATTCTATTTTTACCCCGTTTTTTCCCATTTTTTACCCGATTTTTCCCATTTTTTTGGCCGATTTTTCCCATTTTCTCACCATTTTTCCCCATTTTTTCCCCATTTTTTCCCAATACCTGTTTCTGCTCCTCGCCCAGCGAGTCCCACACAGAGGCCACGATCTGGGACAGTTTTGTCCCCATTTTAATCCCATTTTCACCCCGTTTTTTTGCCGATTTTTCCCATTTTTTCAGGCTTTTTTCCCATTTTCTCACCATTTTTCC
>NW_005070235.1:0-500 GCF_000277835.1 Geospiza fortis | reverse complement strand
GGCAAAGGCTTGTTGCTGTTCAGGGTCTCAGTGGAAATCATTCTTCTTGCGGATGACGAGGCAGAGAGGGCTCATGATCTGGCTGTACTCGGGCATGTAGTTTCTCCAAAAACCTATGGCACCTCGGAAAGCTTGTGTTTCCTTCTTGCTGGTCGGTGGTGACATTGTAGTGATTTTATTGATGACCTCAGTGGGAATCTAACGCTGTCCGTCTTGCCACTTTACTCCCAGGAACTGGATCTTTCAGGCAGGTCCTTTGACTTTGCTCTTCATGATGGTGAACCTGGCTTCCAGCAGAATCTGAATGATCCTCTCTCCTTTCTCAAATACTTCCATTGCCATGTTCCTCCACACAATGATGTCATCGATGTACTGCAAATGTTCTGGGGCTTCACCCTTTTCCAGTGCAGCCTGGATCAATCCACGGCAGATGGTGGGGCTGTGTTTCCATCCCTGGGGCAGTTGGTTCCAGATGTACTGCACGCTCCTCCAGGTGAAAG
>NW_005070234.1:0-500 GCF_000277835.1 Geospiza fortis | reverse complement strand
CTGATTTTAAGGATTCCCACATTCACCATCACGAAAGCACTCTGGGTAGCGCTGATCAAAAAAGGCAATTGCAGTTTTACAGATAAATTTCAAGTGGCAAGAGCAGCCAAGATCTCCAATTCCCAAGGCAAAAGCACTAGTAACCTCCTGCTGTCACCTCAGGATGAGTAATGCTCTTCCTATGCTCAGGCTCCATCATTCACAGCCTAGATGGCGAACAAGATAACCAGAAAATAGGAGGACTCCAAAAAATACTACCCACAACCACTGCATGCCTTACCATTGGCAACCTCGCTCTAATAGGGACACCATTCCTAGCAGGGTTCTACTCAAAAGACCAAATCATCAAATGCCTAAACACATCCTACCTAAATACCTGAGCCCTTCTCCTAACCCTACTAGCCACATCATTCACCGCAGTATACACAATCCGCATGACCGTACTAGTACAAACCGGCTTCATTCGAATTCCGCCCTTAACCCCAATAAATGAAAACAAC
>NW_005070233.1:0-500 GCF_000277835.1 Geospiza fortis | reverse complement strand
CCCATTATTTTTCCCATTATTTCTCCCGTTATTTTTCCCATTTCCCCATTATTTCTCCCATTATTTCTCCCCCCACTATTTCTCCAATTTTTCCATTTCTTTTTCCCATTTTTCCTGTTAATTTTCCCAATTTTTTCCCGTTTTCCCCATTATTTCTCAGTTATTTCCCCCATTTTTCCCATTATTTCTCCCTGGATTTTCCCCATTTCTTCCCCATGATTTCCCCCCTGGACTTTTCCCAATTTCCCATTCTTCTCCCATTATTTTCCCTGTTATTTTTCCCATTATTTTTCCCATTTTCCTGGGTTTTTTTCCCATTATTTTCCCCGTTTCCCCTTTATTTTCCCCTGTATTTTCCCCGTTTTTCCCATTATTTTCCCCATTTTCCCCTGAATTTTCCCTCTTATTTTTCTCATTATTTTCCCAATGATTTCTCTCTGGATTTTTCCCAATTTCCCCTTATTTTCCATTGTTTTTCCTGTTATTTTTCCCATTATTTT
>NW_005070232.1:0-500 GCF_000277835.1 Geospiza fortis | reverse complement strand
TAAACATCAGAAGTCTTAGAAGAACTTTAGAAGAACAGGACGACAGTGGTCCCTACTAAAATTCCATAGTAATTTTAATACCTCATTGAGAATCCCGATAAATTATATGGGACGTTGGCAACATAAGGCCTGATGTTAGCTTGTTGGCCATCCGTGTTTTTTACATTAATCACAATGGAAGACAGGCCACCTGTAGTCGAGCCACCCAGCCCCATGATTCCAAAACCTGCTTAAGTGAGAGGCCATGATTGAAGCCAAAAAAGTTGTGAACTTATAGTTACATCTGCTCCTGTGTCAATCAAACCTTTTGTTGATATGGCCTCTGGATGATATCCCTTGGCTGTAATGATGCATTCCTTTTCCAGGTGTTGATCTGTCACTTTTTGAGTCCAAAATTCCTGAGGTGGTCCTGTAGATCCAAGACTTCCTGTACCAAGACTCTAATTCACTGCAGCTGGAACATAACTGTCACCATCCGTCCTTATGAACGGGTTTCGTGA
>NW_005070231.1:0-500 GCF_000277835.1 Geospiza fortis | reverse complement strand
ATCCAGCCAGGGTCAACCCACTGCAATTTGCATTGAACAGGTTTAACTGCAGCATTTAATTTGCCCTTTGTGGAGTCTGGGAGCTTTCTGCTTCCTCTCTTCACAGAAATAAGTGTTACCTTCTCTAAGGCATCATGAGTATTTTCCTCAAAAGTAATTAATCATGAAAGAATATAGGGAAAAAAATACATAAATAATGTAATTTTACTCAGCAAAGTAAAAACCTCTGCTTACTTTTGGCAACAGTTTGCAAAATACATTATGAAGAGTATTTTACACAGCTAACTTAAGACAGCCACTAAGGTTATTGTAGAGTTTCTCATATATCCTCACTTCTCCAGCAGGAACTGGCAGTCCCCTGAGGGAATGTCACTTGGAACACAAGGCTTCAAAGCTTCCTCTGTGACTTCCTGTGAATCCTCTTACTGTGGCTCATATACAGAAATACTGAACATGCTCCTAAGATACACTGAGTCCTTGGTTCTGGTTTTGGATTTTTT
>NW_005070230.1:0-500 GCF_000277835.1 Geospiza fortis | reverse complement strand
TGACAACAACATGTACTGCAGAATATCATGGCGAAGTGGAATTTTCAGTTTAGAATATTTTTTAAATGCACATGATAAGTAAAGTATGTACTCAAAGAATTTGATTCTCTGTATTTATGACTGAGAGCAGATAACTGAGATCATACTTCATAACAGTAAATTTTTTATTCTCTTCCCAAAAGGAAACTGGCATCTTAGTCCAATCACGTTAGATGTATCCATGTCAGCCCTGTACTTGAAAAATGAACCTTAGGGAAAGCAAACCTATCACCAGCTTCTGTGTTCTACTGTGAAAACACTGATGACTATATAATTGAGGTGACATTGGCAGAAAGCCTACGCATTTTTTTCTTAAGTAAGACAGTTCTCTAATCCATGTGGGATTGTTTGAGACTGCAATAAATCAAAAAGAAAGTTGGGGTTTAGGGGTTTTTTGTTTGTTTGTTTCATCTTTAGGTGGGGGGGTTTTGGTTTTTGGTTTGTGTTTTTTGGTTTGTTTG
>NW_005070229.1:0-500 GCF_000277835.1 Geospiza fortis | reverse complement strand
TCATTTTCCCAAGTGAACTGTCAATTACCAGTGTGAGACAGAAAAGATGATGATTACCTGGGCCAAACTCTGCTCTTGTTTGTGTCAGAACAATATCCCTGATTGCGCTTGCTTCCATGCGACTGTGGGTTGAGTTTGGCTCTGTCTCCTCGGTTCCCTGGGTTGTCTTTGAACCACAGGAACAGTGCTTTGAGACAGCTACTTGGGCAATCACTAATGGCAGGAAAATCCACAGTTCTTCAGACATTAAGGCATTGTAAATACTGAAAGAAAATAAATCTGTGTTGTATTTTTTTGGCATACAATGCCTAAAGCCTTATCTCTCATTCTGTCAGGAACCAAGAACTATGTATACAGATGGTGCAATTTATTCTGTTCTGTACTGTGACCAAGTGCTGAAATACCTTCAGGAAATCACCAGAAAGCTTGAAAAGCTTTGCTGTCTCTTGTGACTCCAGCTCACTAAAACTATAATTGAATGAGCACAATATATTAAGCCC
>NW_005070228.1:0-500 GCF_000277835.1 Geospiza fortis | reverse complement strand
AAACTGATCCTAAAACCCCCCAAAATTGCCCCAAAATGGATTCAAAAAATCATGGAGCTGAAATTGACCCAAAATTGACCCGAAAATTGATCCTAAAACCCCCCCAAATTACCCCAAAACGGATTCAAAAAATGGAGCCCAAAATGAGCCAAAATCGACTAAAAACGGAGCCAAAGTTGAGCAAAAATGGAGCCAAAATTGACCCGAAACTGATCCCAAAAATTGACTCAAAATTGACCCAAAACTGACCCAAAACTGATCCTAAAACGCCCCAAAATGAGCCCAAAACCGATCCCAGAAATGGAGCCCAAAATGAGCCAAAATCGACCAAAAACGGAGCCAAATTTGACCCGAAACTGATCCCAAAATTGACTCAAATTGGAGCCAAAACTGACCCTAAAACTGATCCTAAAACCCCCCAAAATTACCCCAAAATTGAGCAAAAACGGAGCCCAAAATGACGTTTTAGGGCATTTTGGGTGGTTTTGGGTGGATTTTGG
>NW_005070227.1:0-500 GCF_000277835.1 Geospiza fortis | reverse complement strand
GAAAATGGGGATTTTAGGGGGATTTGGGTGGAAAAATGGGGAATTTTGGAGGAAAATGGGGATTTTGGGGTGAAAATGGGGATTTGGGGGAAATAAAAGGGATTTAGGGGTTTTGGGAGGAATTTTAGGTGCACTTTGGTATTTTTGGGATGGAATTTGGGGTGAATTTTGGTATTTTCGGGTGAATTTTGATGGTTTTGGGGGAGATTTGGGGTGAATTTTGGCATTTTTGGGATGGATTCTCGATCAATTTTCGGGGGTTTTTTTGGGGCTAGATTTTGGGTGAATTTTGGTATTTTTGGGGGTGAACTTTGGTACTTTTGGGGCGGATTTTGATAATTTTTGTGATGAAGTTTTTTGCGAATTTTGATATTTCTGCGACGAATTTTGTGCGAATTCTGGTATTTTTGCGATGAATTTTTTGTGATTTTTGATATTTTTGCGACAAATTTTTTGCAATTTTGATATTTTAGCGACAAATTTTTTGTGAACTTTGATAT
>NW_005070226.1:0-500 GCF_000277835.1 Geospiza fortis | reverse complement strand
GGAGACATTTGGAGTGATGGCATTTATATTCCCAAGTAATTGTTATGTGTCATTTCACAGCTGTAAAATAGCTGAACACCTGCCTGCCCATGGGAAGTAGTGAATTAATTCCTTGTATTGCTTGGCTTGTGCACACAGCTTTTGCTTTCCCTAGTAAACTGTCTATCTCAACTCACAAGTTTTCTAGCTTTTACCCTTCCAATTCTCTCCACAATCCCACTGGCAGGGGAATGAGCAAATGGCTATGTGGGGCTTGGTTACTGGTTGGAGTTAAACCACAACAGTCCTTTTTGGCACTCAACATGGGGATCAAAGGGTTCAAGATAACAGATTTGATTGGAATGTGCTAGGACAAATTTATAGCTGTTAGTGCTGTTTATTAATTGGCAGGCTCCTGCGCTTGCCATGGGCTTGCTTGCCTGACTGTTTTAGAGTCTAGTGCTCACTAGTGGCTGGTTTTTGCTTCCTCTGCTTGCTGTAGTGCTGTGCTACTCATCACC
>NW_005070225.1:0-500 GCF_000277835.1 Geospiza fortis | reverse complement strand
AATTTAGAGGTCTCTGCTGATCCCTGCAGCACCTTTCTAAGCAGCCTCGTGCAAATACCCCCACTTTGCGCCTCAATTTTCCCATCTTTACCTTGCATTGAAAGAACTGGAAGCCCATTGTGCAAAAGTCCCTTAAGAATCCTGAATGATAGGTAGTATGAAAAATACAAATGTATTTATAGCAGCTACTAACTGACATAAGCATTTGCCCAGGAATGACATTCAGATATATGGCACTCAGACTAGCAGACACTTGTTTTCAGGGAAATTGCCCACGGAGCTAAGCTAGATGTGCATGCATGTGTATGTGTGTAATGTGTGTGCAAAATAAAAGCAGCAAAAACAGTTTCACAGGAGAGAATAAAAAGGGAAAGAACCATGTTTCCCCACTAGAAAACACAATAATCCCTCATCCTGTCTTTGGGATTTCTCCTCTCTAACAAAAACACTGTAAGATGAGTGCTGCATGGTGACGGGATGATTTTTTTTTCTTTTTTTTT
>NW_005070224.1:0-500 GCF_000277835.1 Geospiza fortis | reverse complement strand
AAAAAAAAAAGCAAACAAAAAATAAAACTTATTGCACTGTATGAACAGGAGCAAAATCTGCAAGAAAATGGCAATTTTCTTTGAATTGTAAAGGTTCTGATGAAACACTCTATACATTTTTAGGTAGTGTGTAACAAAAAGGGTGCAGGGTAGAAAAAAGAGTGAAAGTGTATATTAATAGACCCAGCTTGCAACACAAGGGATTAGGCATAGATGTCAGGGAAAAACTTTCTAGTGGTAAATATAGCAGTGCACAGGGATAGATTTCCTGGGAAGCCTCCCAAAATAGATTGGCATCTGTCAGCTAATGTACAGTTGACAACTGTGGGTAAAAGGATAGATGGGATGATCTCTTGATTCTCTAATTTTCGACAAAATGTTTAGACAAAAGCAAAAAATGCTACTGAGCTCAAATGATCATATTACATGGCACAGCTTAAAATGCAGCTAAAAAGACATGAAGCAGTTTATGTTTTATTATTTTTATTGAAAAGAAAAAA
>NW_005070223.1:0-500 GCF_000277835.1 Geospiza fortis | reverse complement strand
TCTGTTTTTCACAATTTGGAGGTTCCACCCAGATCTTGGAACTCACAGTATTTATTGCAGCTTGAGGCCAAGTTACCCGGAAAAGGATTCTCTTTTAAAGGCTTTAGAAATGCAGCTTTCCTCCTGTGTGAAAAGCAGAGTTCACTCCTTAGAGTTTTTAAAAGTTTAAAAAAGAATATAAGAAGGACAAATATACAGCACTGGGGTGCTTTTGGCGAATGGTCAAAGAGCATGCAGGTAGCTTAAAACCATGTTCTCTATATACAGTTACATTGCTGGGGTTACATGCATATTCATTAGTTAATACATTATGCAAATATTCCTTTGAGTTTTTGATGTTCCAGGCACTGTTTTGTTTGTTTTCAACCTCTGACTTGTTTGCATAACATCCTGTAGATTAGGTCCATATATTTTCTTTCTTCCTGAAGTTCTGTCCTGTTATTTCCCACTCCGTGATAACAAGTAGTTAATAAATCGTCTCTAGGGTTCTGGTTTCTTGT
>NW_005070222.1:0-500 GCF_000277835.1 Geospiza fortis | reverse complement strand
AGGTGATTTTCCAGCTGAAATTCGGAAGTTGTCTGGGATAACGGGATTGATTTTGAAAGGAAGTTTCATTCCTGGTGGACTATGGTAAATTTCACCTATGATCCTGCTTCGTGGCCACTGCCTTTGTGCTTACCATACGTAATGCCACTGTTTACGTTATCCACCCCATCATTGCACTAGGATTAAATTATGAAAAAATGGTGCTCTACCCTTCAGAACATAGGGTGTGGGCACAAAAAGTAAATGAAAAGTGGCAAACAGTAAACTTAGAATCCTGTGTTACTAGGAAACAACTAGGAAGCAATGTGTGTCTTGACACTGAACAAAATATTTGCCACTTCAAGATTCATCCAGGCACTAATCAGAAAACTGTGCTTGTATATACTGGTAAAGGTTGTGTATGCTTGAGAAACGTCCTTATCAAATGCACAGGGTAAAGCATTAAAGCACGCTTATTGTTGTAGGGATTTGCATTAATGTCACAGACATTTCTTTTATGA
>NW_005070221.1:0-500 GCF_000277835.1 Geospiza fortis | reverse complement strand
GGGGTATCAACTGTTCTTTTCTAATTGAAGTAAGATGTGGATATCACTATAGAAAAAGCTTTCCACTGAAGTCTCTTGCAGTAAAGGGAAAAATGGTACACTGAACAATGTTGTTTAATTGAAAGGGAGATGTAGAAATCTGCTACAGAACCAGGTTACATGGGACTGTACTGTGCATTATAAAGAGGAAACTAAAACTTACTTTAAGTGTGAAAGCATGGATTACACCTGATTTGTTTGAAGGGTTTTGAAGTCATATCATGACCTTGGACACAAATTTGTGCCACAGAGTTCTGCAGCAAGTAAATTGTTGTATCAAGTAATTGCTTCAGATATGCTTAGCCTTTTCCCTAGAATTCATGAGATTGTTTTAACAGTTTTTTTTAACCATCTTTAGTTACATTCTTAAATTGCTAAAATTATGCAAAATAGGTTCACACATTGCAAAGAGAAATATAAACTTCTTGTCAACCTAAAAGTACAATTTTATTTTTTTTTTT
>NW_005070220.1:0-500 GCF_000277835.1 Geospiza fortis | reverse complement strand
TTGACTTAGACACTTTCAATCCTTTGTTCCTCAAGAAATTCAAGAGCGCTACAGTGCTCATCCTTACACCCTCCTCCCTTGGACCAGCAATCAACAAATCATCCAGATATTGTAACAATTGTGTTCCTTCCACCAGTACAAAGTGACTCAGCACTTGCTCAAGTGCTTGACCAAATAGGTTTGGGGAATCCACAAACCCCTGAGTCAAGGATGTCCACCTGAATTGTTGCTTTCTGTTGGTTTCTGGGTCTTCCCATTGAAACGCAAAATAATCTCTGCTGTCCTTCGCTAAAGGACAAGTCCAGAAAGCGTCTTTCAAATCGATCACACTGTACCACGTGTCCTCGGGAAAGACATTATTTAACAAAGTGTAAGGATTCGAAACTGTGGGGAACAGTGTCTTAGTCCTTTGACTCACAGCCCTCAAATCCTGCACCAACCTATAGCTACCATCTGTTTTTTGCACTGCCAAAATTGGGGTATTATGTCTGGACATGCAA
>NW_005070219.1:0-500 GCF_000277835.1 Geospiza fortis | reverse complement strand
TTTGGGGCACTTTGGGGCACACTCCCAGCCCGGAGCAGCCAGGATTTGGGGATTTTGGGGCAGTTTGGGGCACTTTGGGGCAGTTTGTCAGCCCAAACCAACCTGGATCACTTTGGGGCAGTTTGTCAGCCCAAACCAACCGGGATTTGGGGATTTTGGGCACTTTGGGGCATTTTCGGATCCCAAACCAGCCGGAATTTGGAGAGTTTGGAGCAGTTTGGGGCAGTTTGGGGCATTTTCACAGCCCAAACCAGCTGGGATTGGGGCAGTTTGGGCAGTCTGGGACATTTCCCAGCCCAAACCAGCCAGGATTTGGGCACTTTGGGGCACTTTGGAGCAGTTTGGGGCAGTTTGGGGCAGAGTCCCAGCCCGGAGCAGCAGGGATTTGGGGATTTTGGGCAATTTGAGGCAGTTTGAGTCAGTTTGGGGCAGATTCTCAGCCCAAACCGGGATTTGGGCAGTCTGGCGCAGAGTCCCAGCCCGGAGCAGCTGGGATTTGG
>NW_005070218.1:0-500 GCF_000277835.1 Geospiza fortis | reverse complement strand
TCTAGGTAGCCTCTCAAGGCATCAGGAGAAATGACACTTAGTGTTTACCTGCAAAATGAGACTAAATATTTTGCTATTTTAAAAACAATATGCATTCTTCATCATCTGCTGTTCCTCTCCTCAAGACTTGTCCCTATTCCTCTTCACAGTTCGTGTTGCATTTCAGTGTCACCTTTAATTTCATGTAACATTTTTAGCCGTATTTTATGCTAATAAGTTGCAAACCGTCTTCAGAATTTGAGAGCTAATATGATGTGCTCAGGGTGGTGTAGAGAATTTTTCAGTTTGCCGAACACTTTATTTACAGTGTCAGAAAGTAAGGACATACTAAATTGAGTATTTCTGAGAAGCAAGGGTCTTTTACTGGCTTTGGGAGCTTGAGATCCACAGACAGACAAACCATTCTTAATCTCTGGCAGAAAAAGGGACTGAACTTTCTGTTCTCATTGTTGTCCTGCCTGTTTGGAAGAACAGTGCAAATGCATTTACACTCTTCATGA
>NW_005070217.1:0-500 GCF_000277835.1 Geospiza fortis | reverse complement strand
CCAGTGAGGAGGTGCTGAGGGTGCTTTAGCCTGGACAATGGGAGGGAGACGAGGGAATTTCAGGCAGACTTCCATCAATCCCTGCATGACAGTGCTAACCACATGGGCCATTTCCCTACTAAACATGCCGTCACTGCATCCAAGTGCTTTAGACGCTGGAGTGGGCGACACTGTCAACTTGTGCCTTGTTGGCTTTTTGGCCTGTTGGTTTGCTAGGAGAGGTTTGCTCTGTTCGTTTTCTCTTTTTCCAGCAAGCAAAGATGCTCCTGCACAACGTTTCCTGCCCTTTTGTAGCCCTGGATTAGATTGTAATCCAGTTTGAGTTTTCCACGTCTGCAGCAGTAGTAGCAAAAGAGTGGCTGTCGCTTTCCTACTTTTCCATTTCAGAGCTTTCAAGAATTAAAAGCTGTGGTTTACAGAGACACTGTTACTTTTTGATAGCAGCCAGGGAGGAATATCAACCTTATATCGACCTGGAGTTCTGTTGAATTGGCCCACTA
>NW_005070216.1:0-500 GCF_000277835.1 Geospiza fortis | reverse complement strand
GAGGCCATTGATAGACATAGATGGTCTTGCTGTAGCACACAAGCAAGGGTTACCCACACATTTTGCCTCAGTTGAGGGACAATCCAAGCCTCGAAAATCCGTGACTGGAGGAACACCAGGAGTAACGTGATCAGCTGTTTCCACATGTTGTCTGGTATGGATGCCACTTGAACATAAAAGAAGAAAAACACATTAGGGAAACTTAACAATAATTTTCATCGGGGAATAAAGAAAAGAAATATGGGAGGTCTGAGTTTTCTTGTTTCTTTCTCTTCTTTTGGTTGGAGGCTACAGCAACATCAGCTGGGTCCTCCAATGGCGACGGAGTGATAGTTTGGTGATCTCTTTCTTTGTCAGCTAACAGGTATGGCCTGACCCATTTGCACAGGATCCACTTGGGACCAGAGGGCGCAGACATGCAAGCGTACCCACGTCCCCAAGTGATCAAGTCGAAGGGCCCTTGGACTTGCTGCGACTCAGGATCTTTTATTAACACTGGC
>NW_005070215.1:0-500 GCF_000277835.1 Geospiza fortis | reverse complement strand
AAAAGATTGTTAAAGGCTTTTTGGAAGCTGATATATACAGTTATGAGACTTATTGACAAGTTCATTGACATCACTAAATGTCTCTTCAAAACTTGCAGATTGTATCCATATTCTATAAAAGCTATATTGACATTCACCACAGTATCATATATTCATGTAATTCTAGTCTTTGTTATAGTTTTGATTGCTTTGCTCAGTACAAAAGTCAAATGCCCTCAAACCAGTGTCTATTTGTATAGAGGTCTTCTAAAAACCTTTGTGAAAATGACACTGCATTTACTGTCTTCCTTTCCTGTGATAGCATGACTAAATAAAATGTGAGACTTTATACCATAGTCACCACGTTGTCAACTTCATACTAAGCTTTGGAGTTTATGCATAAAGAGAACCTAGTCCTTGCTAGTGAGGAATTCTGGTGAGGAACTTATTGTGCATCACTTTTTTCTCCTGGGTTTTATTCCTTACTTTTTCTCCTCTTGGTTGCTATTATCATTTTTATT
>NW_005070214.1:0-500 GCF_000277835.1 Geospiza fortis | reverse complement strand
CCTCCCTGGGGGTAATAAATGGATTCTGGAGCTTTCTGAAATTAGAATCCATCTCTTTTGTTCCCTGCCCAGTAGTTGCACCCTCCCTAGACACGATGAACCCAGCTGCAATGCACTGCAGCAAGAGCTCCTGCATGCTCAAGGTATGCTGCTCACATGCTGACAGCCAAATGAGAACAGGAACACAAGAACTCCTTCCTGGGCCAGACCTGATTTGTCCTGCCTCTCATGTCAAACTGGTCTCCAAAACTCAGGTTTAAGAAGTTGATGAGGCTTTCTGGCCCCAGGCAGATCTAAGCTCTCATGGAAGAGCAGACACATTTGGTAGCCCTCTGGATGCACAGAGGACTTGTCAAGTATGTTTCCAGGATAACACAGCACTTGTCAAAGTCAGTTAGAATGCTACCGAAGACTGATCTTTCCACTGCATTTTGGTGTTGCTATCTTATTGCAAAAGTTCCATGCCTCCTCGTTGATTTCTCATGCACAGCTCCTCACAG
>NW_005070213.1:0-500 GCF_000277835.1 Geospiza fortis | reverse complement strand
TCTCTATTTTAGCCTTGAGCAGTACACAAGGTCTAGTTTGAGATGCAGTTAAGGAAAAGAGTTCTACAAGGAGTTATATATATGTTAATAGTAACACATTTACATTCAAAATCTTTGTAGAAATAATCCACCCATTCACTTTAGTAGTGATTATGTAGGGATTAAAATTTATAAAGTGGGAAGTAGAAGGGCTCAATAAATAGATGATATGCTTGTAGATAACAGGGAAGTTTTTAGAATGTGAAGAGAAAAAAGTTTAGCATTCCTAAGCAAGTTCCTGTCAAAAGTAAAAGGATAGTATTTTTGAAACTGTAAAGTCTAAACACATGAAAGAGGAAAAGCTCAGACAGAATATTCCAGTACTATGTTTAATTCAAATAAAAAGAGTTTGAGGTTTACAATGTGCACAATGTCCCACCTCTCCCCCAAGTTAAGTCATGTGGATGACACCAGGAGGGAACTTGGAGACCGCTGAGGTGTAAAATTTGAACTCAACAAAA
>NW_005070212.1:0-500 GCF_000277835.1 Geospiza fortis | reverse complement strand
GCAAACTTTGAGCACAGCGGGAATCTCTTCAAGTCACCCTCTTTGTTTGCTTCTTCAAGAACTGCCTCAGTTCTAGAGCAGAGGCTTCTCTCAGCTTCCTGCCGCCCCGCTCCGCCCCAAGCCTGTCCTGAGCCCTCTCCTGCAGGTGCTGCGCTGCCATGGAGCTGCTGTGAAACACAGCAGCTCTGCCACGCCCGCTCAGCAGGATTGGAGAAGCTTTCTGGCCTTGCTTGCATTAGCCTGGTGGCTTCTCTAAACACCGCTTGAGCTTTTGAACGCTATGTTTCACCTGGCACACAAACTGATGCTGCCTTTCTCATGGAGGCTAAACTCCCATGGGCTTTCAAAGCTTTCTGGCCAGCCTACGGCCTGGGAAACCACTTAATGCAGCCATTTCCTCTTGAAAATGGCCCAGCCTGTGTATCAAAGAAGCTTGTTTCAATGCTGGAGCCTACCAGAGCATCCTTCCTGGGCATATCTTTCTCCCCCGCACCTCTCCC
>NW_005070211.1:0-500 GCF_000277835.1 Geospiza fortis | reverse complement strand
GGTAAGAACCTATTCATAGATTCAGTAGAAAGAGTCAGCCACAAACTAAATTTAACCGATTGTCGATTTTGTACCCAGATGACCAAAATTTGGCCATGGGAAAAGATTAATCTAAGGTTATTAGAAATCTTAAATTGGATACAGAATAACTCAGAATTTAGTATTAAGGGGTACAGTATGCCAGTAAAAAGAATGGTCTGTAAAAGGTATTTAGCAGTAAAGAACTCTGCTACCCGGTGGATCCCAAGAGATCCAAATAGATTTTGGTCTGTTGAAAGGAAAGAAAAGAACAAGTGTATCTACCATGAAGCATATGAATTTTATGAGTGTACTGAAGAAGGGATAAACCCCTTTTGGGGAATGAAAGAAATTTCTAAATATTGGGAATGTCCAACAGAACCTAAGAACACAATTTGGGAGGCCCCTAAATACCTGTTTTGGATCTCTAGTACTATAGCATACACTAAATTGCTAAGAGACTGGTCTGGCAGCTGCACCGC
>NW_005070210.1:0-500 GCF_000277835.1 Geospiza fortis | reverse complement strand
GGATGGGTTATAACAGTGACTGTTGATGTGGGTGTGTGTGATAAAAGAGGAACTTTGGTTTCTTTCTATGTAGTGCTTTCAGTAGCCTTTGTGACACAATCTTGCCAGTATCCTGAAAGGGAGAAGACAACAAATGAGTGAAAGAAAAAGGAATAACAAAGGTCTGGTATGGCTTATACCCCCACCTTCCCTGCCTATGGGGTTGCTGCCCATAACAGGTGGATATGATCTTCTTGGTGGTGAGTACAGTGGTCAACCCAGGCTTGCCCTCTTTTTCCCTTGTGACTTCCTTTTTACTAATTTCTAGGCCAATCATTTTTGACACTCAGCTGTAGTTTCCCACTGTTCCTCAGGTATCTCTCATTTAACAGGCACTAATAATTCCCATCCACAAAACAAAGTTATTATTTTGCCACTTCTTGCAATGAGAGTATAGATTTTTTGAACTACAATACCATAATTCAAACGTTTATTTATAACTCAGCTAGCATGTCCAGTAT
>NW_005070209.1:0-500 GCF_000277835.1 Geospiza fortis | reverse complement strand
CCAGGTCAGCCTTCACAAGGCATCAGTGTAAGGGCATCAGAGAGGAGCCATGCAGAGCTTTGCTGGGCTCCAGGGCCTGCTGGGGCAGCTTTGTTTGCAGGGTAATTGAATTGTAGCTCTAAAGAGACATTTCCTGCCCTCATTCCAGCAGGCTGAAGAGCTGAGTGAGGCTGCAGTGCCACAGACAGATTGCTTTGGCTCCCCCAGACCCAGCCTGGCTAAGCTGGGCCCAGCTGGTCTGTGCAGCACAGCTGGGACACATCAGCCTCCTGCTGGGCTGGGAGCACCTGGTTACAGCACCAGGGTCAGGCTCAGAGCGCACCTGAGGTGAGCTCAGGGGCCAGGCCCTGACACTTTTTCCTCTGGGGATCAGGTCTGAGCAGCTCCTGTGTTTTCCTGGGGCTGCAAGGAGCTCCCAGCTGGGAAACCAGGGTGGGGACACATCCCAGACTCCCTGGCTGTGTCTGTGAGGAAGGTGAAGGAAGGGGATGAAGGGTTCT
>NW_005070208.1:0-500 GCF_000277835.1 Geospiza fortis | reverse complement strand
TGAATTATGGAGCTTTAGATGCTTTAGGTTAGCATCACAGTTTCTGTTATATTTTTTGTCTCCATTTTGCAGACCTGACTGGCTGCTATGGCCCCAAGGAGATTTTCCCTGGGATCTGTAGTTTCCCTGCCACATTCCCAGATGCTCTTACCTTCCAGGACCTTGCCTTCGCTCCAGAATTCCCCTCCTTCCTCAAAGCCAATGTCTTACTCTCCTTTATTATTAAGCTGGCCATTCTGCTGGGGCAAAAAAATCTGGATTTACAGCATTGTTATTTTTCTACTTTGCTGCTTGATTTTATCCTCTGTGAAGCTGTTGTATAGAATGATTAGTTCTCAGAATTTTAACAGCTCTGTTGGAGAGTATTCCAGAATGAGCTCCATTGTTCTACTTGCATTGAGAGAATCAACCTCTAGTCAGACTGGCCTCAAAGTGGCCCAATCTCATACAGCCGTGAAGGAAAATCCTTGGAGAAAATGAATTATCTAGTGTCAAGAACA
>NW_005070207.1:0-500 GCF_000277835.1 Geospiza fortis | reverse complement strand
CACACACACACAGCGTGACAGAGCTCCTCTAGGTGAAGCCCTGGTTTTCACCTACAGCTCAAAACAAATGAAACTTGACTCAGCTCCGACATGACTCGAGCCTCAGGATTTCAGGGAGTTAATAAAGGATGCAGCACAGAACAGAAGCAGGCCTCTCTGCACTGTCTGCCAGATAACTGCCCTTCCCTGCTAACACAGCATGCCAGCATCAGCCCAGGCAGGTCTTTAGCCCAAAGCTGGAATTTTTACAGAGCCCAAACGGGTACAAGATGCCAGGATTCCTCCCAAATAACCAAGTGCCAACAGTTTGGCACAAGTTCCTTTTCCTAGCCACACACCTGGCTGTTCACCTGCCATGCCAGGTGCATTTGGAACAGGACCATTGCCAGGACACACAGCCCAAATCACTGAACTTCCCTGCAAGTCCAAAAGCAACACTCAAAACATCCACTGAATCCAAGCATCAATCCAGATAAACAGCCAACTTTAAATCAAATTAA
>NW_005070206.1:0-500 GCF_000277835.1 Geospiza fortis | reverse complement strand
CCAGCCTTTCCTCACAGCAGAGGTGCTTTATCCCTGTGATATCTTTGTGACCTCCTCTGGACCTGCTTTGAAGATTTTATTTGACTTACTGCTGCAAGCAAACCAGTAAGTTTTAAGGAAGTACTTTATTTTAAGTTAAATAAACAGTGACAGTAACAGGTTTGCATTATTCAAAGTGTAGAAAATACCACCCATGCACAGGCAAAACCAGTGTAATTCAAGTCAGGAGTAAGATTTTACTATACAGCAAATTTAATATGTGTATTCTGTGAATAAAGACAAAAGAGCTGAAGTAGATCAACATTGATATTAATTAAGCAATGACCATCTTCTCTTGTACATTATAAGTATTGTATATATGTATATGTAATTATACAGAATGTATAATTACATTCTCACCAATCAACATGAGAGTATGTGCTTTTTCATCATGCTGTTTCAATATAGAGTATTTTGAAGTATGAATTCCCCTTTTTCACTTAGAAAGTAGCATTTCCAGT
>NW_005070205.1:0-501 GCF_000277835.1 Geospiza fortis | reverse complement strand
ATTTTATGATATATATGATATTAAAACGATACTAAAATACTAGAAGAAAGGATTTCATCAGAAGGCTAGCTAAGAATAGAAGAGGAATGATAACAGAGGCTTGTGACTGAGACAGTCCAGACAGCTGGACTGTGATTGGCCATTAATTAGAAAGAACCACATGAGACCAATCACAGATCCACCTGTTGCATTCCACAGCAGCAGATAACCATTGTTTATATTTTGTTCCTGAGGCCTCTCAGCTTCTCAGTAGAAAAAATCCTAAGGAGAGGATTTTTATAAAACATGTCTGTGACACGTTCCTGTGGCTGTGTTCTTCCAACATGTACAATATTTGCCTTTCCCTTTCATCTACACATGTGAGATTTACCTTGATTGACATCTGACCATTTTTCATCATCATCAAAATGAGCATCTCCACCAATCCCATCTCCAGGTGCGAATGCATGGGCCAGCGTGCCACCTCTTCCATCAAAAGGAGATCCATCACCATGCTCTGCA
>NW_005070204.1:0-501 GCF_000277835.1 Geospiza fortis | reverse complement strand
GATTTTGGGGGGGCTCTGGGGCAGGTTTTGGGGTGCTGGGGGAAGAGGGGAGATTTGGGGAGGGTCTCACCTGGGTTTTGGGGTGAGGGGCCAGGTTTAGGGGGATCTCCACAGTGGGAGAAGGAGCTGGGTCATGGTGGGGAGGATCTGGGTGTGAAATTGGGGGTGATTTCGGCCGTTTTTGGGGTGTCCCACTGCATCACTGGAGTACAGGGAGCTGGGTCATTGGGGGGATGGGCTGGATGTGAAATTTGGGGTGATTCCAGCCGTTTTTGGGGTTCCCCCCAGGCCCAGAAGGAGAAGGAGCTGGGTGATGAGGGGAGGGTCTGGGTGTGAAATTTGGGGTGATTCCAGCCGTTTTTGGGGTTCCCCCCAGGCCCAGAAGGAGAAGGAGCTGGGCAACGCCGCCTACAAGCGCAAGGAGTTCCCGGCCGCGCTGGAGCACTACACCCGCGCCGAGCAGCTGGACCCCACCAACATGACCTACGTCACCAACCAAGC
>NW_005070203.1:0-501 GCF_000277835.1 Geospiza fortis | reverse complement strand
GCCATTAAATCACTCCACATATTAAATTGTAGTTAATCTTTAGAATAAAATGTTAATCAAAAGCATATGCATACCTTTGATTAAACTGATTTCCAGGGGCAGAATAACCTTATCTTGTCCTAGACTATGCTACTTCTAATGTAACTGAGTCAACATTTGAACATTATGACAGGCCACGGTGTACTGGGGGTGGTTTATAAGCTTAAAACAATTGGAGATTTATACTGATTTTCTCACAGTTTGCAATGATGAAGGTGATGTTGACCACACCTGAATGAAAGACAGGTGTCAGGAAAGCAAGCAAAAGCAGAAATAAAACTCATTTACACACTCTCAGCAGCTGCAGCAGGATGTTAACACAATACCAAGTGAGTATTAGCCTGGCCATGAGTAAATACAGACAAGAAACTAGAACACATTTTTAACTGTTTGATTAGTTAGGTTCTGGAAGAGTTTTCCATAGGGAATATACAGGGTGGTAAATGTAAGTACTAAATAGAC
>NW_005070202.1:0-501 GCF_000277835.1 Geospiza fortis | reverse complement strand
GTCATCAGAGTGAAGTTGGGGTGACCACGACACCCTAGTGGTCATCAAAACCATTTTGGGGTGACCACAAGATCCTCGTGGTCATCAGAGAGAATTTGGGGTGACCACAAGGTCCTCGAGGCCACCAGCACAAGTTTGGGGTGACCACGATGACCTTGTGGTCATCAAAACCAACTTGAGGTGACCACAAGGTCCTCGTGGTCATCAGAGTGAATCTGGGGTGACCACGACACCCTCGTGGTCCTCACAACCAATTTTGGGGTGACCACGACACCCTCGTGGTCATCAGAGCAAATTCAGGGTGACCGTGACAACCTCATGGTCATCAAAGAGAATTTGGGGTGACCACGAGACCCCCACGGTCATCCAAGCCAATTTTGGGGTGACCACAGCACCCCTGTGGTCATCACAACCAATTTGGGGTGACCACAAGGTCCTCGAGGCCACCAGCACAAGTTTGTGGTGACCACGACAACCTTGTGGTCATCAAAACCAACTTGA
>NW_005070201.1:0-501 GCF_000277835.1 Geospiza fortis | reverse complement strand
TTGGTCAATTTTTTGGTAATTTTTGGGCTTTTCTTTTGCTTTCTTGGACAAGTTTTGGGCCATTTTGGAGCCTTTTTTTGCCCTTTTTTCTGGCTTTTCTTTTTTTTTGGTCATTTTTGGGGGCATTTTTTAGCCAATCTGTTTTGCAATCTTTGGGCTTTTTGGGGCATTTTTTAGGCTATTTTGGGGTGGTTTTTTTTTCTTTTTTGGGCATTTTTTGGGAATTTTTTTTTTTTTGGGGCAATTTTGTTTGGTTTTTTTTTGACAATTCTTGGGCAATTTTTGAGCGTTTTTTAGAGCAAATTTGGAGCTTTTTTGGGGCAATTTTTGGGCCATTTTTTGGCATTTCTGGAGCATTTTTGGGTCTTTTTTTGGCCTTTTTGCAGTCAACGTTTGGTCATTTTTTGGTTATTTTTTGGCCTTTTTCCAGGCAACTTTTGGGCTTTTTTGCGTCAATTCTTGATTATTTTTCGGGCAATTTTTGAGCTTTGCTTTTACTTT
>NW_005070200.1:0-501 GCF_000277835.1 Geospiza fortis | reverse complement strand
ACAGCTTTGACCCAATAGGCCAATTAAGATAAACAACCATCACCGGAGTCCAATTAAGAACTCACTTCAGGTAAACAATCTCCACAAAACATTCCACATGTGCAAAACAACAGGAGCAGCAAGTAGAGATAAGAATTGTTTTTCTCTTCTTCTCTCTGTGCTTCTCCAGGAAAAAACCCTGAGAGAGAGAATTATGTCTCTCTGTTCAGAGAATGTGAATGCCACAACCAATTGTCTCTCAAGTCAGAGAAAAGAAAAGGGTGAAGACACGTGAAGAGAACATCATGGCGACACTAAGGTCAGTGCAAAGGAGAGAGGGGGAGGAGGTGCTCTGGACATTGGAGCTGAGATTCTTCTACAAGCCGTGATGAAGACTATAACACAACAAACTGTTTCCCCTTTAATTCATGAAGTGCATAGGGCGATACAGAGTCCACAATCAGCCTGTGACAAAAAGTGCTCACGCTGGAGCACGTGGATGCTGAAAAGCTGTAATCTAGT
>NW_005070199.1:0-501 GCF_000277835.1 Geospiza fortis | reverse complement strand
GTGAATGAATTCCTTGTTTTGCTCTGCCTGCATGCTTTACCTGTTAAATTGTCTTTAGCTCAACACACAGTTTATCTCACTTTTTCTCTTCAGGTTAAGGTTTTCACATTTGTCAATAGCTACTTTATAATAACTCCCAGATGAACGAGGCTGAATTCCTGCAATTCTGTAGTACAGGATGGAATGACCTTGGTTCACAGCATTCTACTCTGCCTACAGGAAACTAGAAATGGAAATACATCTCCTGGGCATTATTAGCTAAAAGATGACTACCTACATGCTAAAGAACAGCTTCTAACGTCCTCACAAGATACTCCTACTGTAAAATGCACATATCACTGTCTCTAATTTTGCAATTCTTTTTGCTTGCCAAAACACACATGAATTAAATAAACAGCTTCTGTGTTAACAGGTTTAAGACATTTTGTTTTAAAATGATGCAGAAATTGCATCTGGATTTTTTCAGATGGACAGACATTCAACATGCATTTTTATTACTTT
>NW_005070198.1:0-501 GCF_000277835.1 Geospiza fortis | reverse complement strand
CCTTTTAGCACTAGTACTTTTCTTACCACTGGCTTTGCAGTGGTGACATGGACATGGCCCGAGCCTGCATGGCTTGTCCTCAGATGAGGAGCAAGGTTTCACACAGGACAAGTACCTGAATCGAGTCAGAAATTGTTTACAGAGCTCTGCTGGGAATCCAATGTTCCTGTGCTTTAGGACACTCCTGGGTCAGGGAGTGCTGAATTTGCAATGGAGGAGTTGATTTGAGATTTCACATGTTAAGAGATGTGGTTTTGGTGATTTGTTAAAGCCCTGTGCTTTGCTTGCAGGGAAGTGTGTGTAGATGCACCTGCAGACACACACATTGATGATGCATACTGAGCCGTGTGGCAGCAGAAGTGTTGAAACCAATGCTCCTTCATTCACTGTGAAGACTAGCCCACATTTTTCTGGAATCTAATTTCTAGTGCTTCTAGGAAAACTTGCTTTCTTTGCCCTTCAGCCATGAGATGGTACTGATGTTATTGTGTGTGTGATGCA
>NW_005070197.1:0-501 GCF_000277835.1 Geospiza fortis | reverse complement strand
GCAATCAATAAACTTCCATCTCCTCCAGGAGCCCCAGACATTCACATAATTGTCCCTACTTCCCTCTCTGGGTGGGATCTGGTCTCTTTTCCAAAAGGTTAAGGTGCAGGGCAGACGTCTCTATGCTGTTGTGCTTTGGCCATCTCATTTCTCAGTGGCTTTTAGTGCGCTCATCTGTTCAGCAAGACTGGGTTTTCAACGCTCATTTTGGTGGTTAATTGCATTCTAAGATCCTCTAAGATGTATGAAGCACCTGCTTTCCACTTCACAGACTCTTTTGATCTCTCTAGAAATATCCAACTTTGATTATGTGAAAATCTTTCCCAACCGTATGACGTGCCTGGAGAGCAAGTTGCAAACTGCCACTGTGACTATTGTGACCTATGTTAGGATTGAAAATATAATTCTCTGATGTAAAAGTGATCCTACTTGCTATTCTGTTTGTGTACTTCTTTACTGGCTCTGGTTTTCCTTGCCTTACCAAACACTTAGGGAAAACAG
>NW_005070196.1:0-501 GCF_000277835.1 Geospiza fortis | reverse complement strand
GTTAAAAGACATTGACAGTGTGAGACAAGCAACTCTTCAAAATAGATCAGCAATCGATTATCTGCTGCTGGCACATGGACATGGATGTGAGGAATTTGAGGGAATGTGCTGCATGAATCTGACAGATCACTCAAGGTCAATTCGTGAAAACATCAGAAAGATAGAGGAAAGCATAAAAAAGCTTGGGGAGATCACTGGATCTTGGATCGATGATGTGGTTGGGTTTTCTGATCTTTCTCCATTGTGGAAAGAACTTTTAAAAACAGGGTTTTATATTTTAGCAGGACTTTTAGTTCTCATGCTCATTGTGCCATGCATCTTTTTGTGTGTGTGGCGGGTCATGAATCGACTTGCCAAAGAGGTGTTTTTGGTGCAAACAGAAGGGGGAGATGTTGGAACTCAACACATCCCTTTCAAAGTCCAGAGTTGCCGAGGACCTCGTCAGCGGGCTCGGAGACCTTAGCATGCTGCCCTGAACACCTGGGGATTTGATTTTGACCC
>NW_005070195.1:0-501 GCF_000277835.1 Geospiza fortis | reverse complement strand
GTGAGAGACTGGAAAGATTGACGTCTCAGGACGTTTTGGGATGCATGCAGAGGAGAAGGGACAGGTTGGGCCTTGTCTTGGCGAAGCAGCACACTGCCCTGCATACACCACCCCGTTAGAACCAGTATCCCAGCTTGGCAGAGCCTGCCAATCCCTGGCACAATGCTCCACATCCACCCCATGAGCCTTTAACCCAGTTTCTGAGTGGTCAAATGACCAGAAGTCCCACTTGGGGGAAAGGCCCAGGAAGGTCAAGAGGTATTTAAGGCTGAACAAGAGGCCCTCTAATTGTCTAGAACTTACTTCATTCTTAGAAATTCTGTCTGAACACCGTTGGAACCCAGGAGTTGGTAGCTATATATATGTGCTTTTCTAGGTCTTCTTTGTCTTTCTTTCTCTTTTTTCTTTGTCTTCTAATTCTCTCTTCTTGAAATATTGTAACTTAACATCAGATAAACATAGTATTTGCTGAACTGAATGGGCCAAGTTAATGCTTTGAGA
>NW_005070194.1:0-501 GCF_000277835.1 Geospiza fortis | reverse complement strand
GAGTGGATTGGTGGGAAGAGGAGTCAGATGACTACTGCAAGGTCTAAGAAGAGTCAGTGCTTAGAGGAACTGCTTACAGAAAACATTGAGGAGGTACGAAACTCTGGCGATATGGAATCCTTGCACTATAATGATAATAGAACTCTTGATATATAAGACAACAGATCCTGGCCTGTATCAGGAATAGTGTGGCCAGCAGGATCAGGGAAGTAATTCTTCTCCTGTCCTCAGCACTTGTGAGGCTGCACCTTGAGTACTGTGTCCAGTTCTGGGCCCCTCAGTTTAGGAAGGATGATGAGATTCTTGAACACGTCCAGAGGAGGGCAAAAAGGCTGGTGAAGAGCTTGAAACACAAACCCTATGAAGAATGGCTGAGGGAGCTGGAGTTTAGCCTGGAAAAAAGGAGGCTCAGGGGTCGCCTTATCCCTCTGTACAACTACCTGAATGGTGGTTGTAGTCAAGTGAGGGTTGGTCTTGTGAGAAATTATACTCACTTTCAAA
>NW_005070193.1:0-501 GCF_000277835.1 Geospiza fortis | reverse complement strand
GGGGATCCCATGGGGCAGGGACAGGGGGATCCGGGGATCCCATGGGGAGAGACAGAGGGGTCTGGGGGTCTGAGCCCCCTAGAACACCTTCCCTCCATCCCCACCCAGGTGTCGGTGGAGAACGGGGACGCCCCCAGCCCGGAGAAGAACGGACCCCTGCCCTCGGGTGAGTGGGATCAGGGCGGTGGGGGGACCCTCTGGGATCCAGGGGATCCCATGGGGCAGGGACAGGGGGATCCCATGGGGCAGGGACAGAGGGATCCAGGGGATCCCATGGGCAGGGACAGAGGGATCCCATGGGCAGGGACAGAGGGATCCAGCAGATCCCACTGGTCAGGGACAGAGGGATCTGGAGATGCCGCGGGATCCCTGGTGAGCTCAGCGGTGCTGGGGGGTCCTGTGTGTCTGTGGGGGTCCCTGTGGTGTTCCCGTGGTGTCCCCACAATGTCCCCACAGAGCTGGAGGTGACGAGCATGACGCTGTTGTCCCTCTGTCCCCACA
>NW_005070192.1:0-501 GCF_000277835.1 Geospiza fortis | reverse complement strand
GGTTTTCTGTCTGCTTTTCTTGATCTTCTCAAGGATCTCTACCAACAGAACACACAGATGGGGATACAAGCGTCATAACGTCACCCTAGGACTATAGTAGTTTGTGAATCGGTCTTTAATTGGACTGTAAAAGGTAATGGGAAGTAACTGGAGCTTCTGAAGAAAAATCACATCCTGCAATTTTGTAAAGTTACAAGCACAAAAATTTGAATGATTTTTACTATCCACTACTACATTTTCTACGAAGACCATATCACAAGCAGTTCTAAAGTGTGCACACCCATTGCCTATATATTTAAGGACTGTTTCAGAAGTCTCGTTAGGATGAATTTCAAAATGACAGATATTTTGCTCTGTGTCTAAACAAATGTCTTGAGCTATGATTGCATTGCTTTCACAGATGAACCCTTGTTCTTCTAGGACAATACAAGATTCTAAACGAATAGTTTACCATTTCTTACCAATTTGACAGGTCCATTCTCTATGTTCAGAAAGATAGAG
>NW_005070191.1:0-501 GCF_000277835.1 Geospiza fortis | reverse complement strand
TATATAGCAACTGAATATTAACAAAGACCACTACCTTTCCCTTCATTGTTCTAGCAGCTCTTCACAACAAATAGGGTTTTTTCCTCCCTTTGGAACATATAAGCAAAGCAGATGAAATAAAGAGAATTTGTCAGTGTTTTGCAATACAAGAATATAATACCATCCTGCTAGAGACTTTTAATGACCTCTATATCCAAGCCATGATAGTTGTTCATTGATAGGCATATAATTACATCAGTTTTAATTGCTTATCCTTTCATATAGAAGTGCACCAAATGCACCAATATGAACTATTTCTAGGGTTCGCATTGGAGATATGAAAAAGAGAGAAAATCCTAGCAGTTTGAGTTTTCAACAATTATTTCACAAGACATTTAAACCTTAAAGTATCTGAAGATTAATTTCTAAATTGGTAGAGCTTCAGTTCTATAAAGTTACTCCATTGTTGTTTTGTTTTGTTTTTTCTTTTATAATAGAGATGAGGAGTTGATCATGAATCAT
>NW_005070190.1:0-501 GCF_000277835.1 Geospiza fortis | reverse complement strand
CATATGACTGAACAGTCACACTGCATAGATCAAAACACTTTTTTTCTTCTTGAATGTAATCACAAAATAAGGATAGTAGGCAGGTGAAAACATGAAGAAGGTAAAAGGAAGACAGAAAGCAAACAATGTATTTTGAAAGCAGGAAGAAATCTTGATTGCAGATCCTCATCACCCATTACATACCCAGCACAGAAGTATAGTCCTAACACCAACAGGGCAAAAATGTCTCCAAACTCCAGATTTACAGGGAGTGCATGCATGGTTAAAACAAGACAGGACCCAGAAGAAAACCCATTGTTTTGAACTAGTATAAATATCTGCAGTACAGCAAATACTGAAGGAAGTCACTTACTTGCTTTTTTCACCACCACAGCACTACCAAGAAAAAGGTAGTATGTGATATCTCAGGTTCTCTATGGGATTGGGGTTGAACACAGGATACAGTCCCTCATGTTCAAAAGTGTAATGCAACATTCTGCAACTGCTGTTTTGAGACTGGCA
>NW_005070189.1:0-501 GCF_000277835.1 Geospiza fortis | reverse complement strand
AAATTCCTTAAAGTTTATGTCTCAGTCTCTCTTTCCTTCCATAATCAAGGCGTATAGGGGTTTGACTAACAGTCCATAATTATAAACCCACATCCTGCACCACTAGGTCATGTCCAAAAAGGTTCTCAATTCTTATACTGTTTGGGGCTTTGGGGTCTGGCATATTGCTTCCTTGCGATCCCATCCTAAAGTTCTTTGTCCAGCACTAACCTCGTAGCCCAAATAAATAACTGCTTACCCTGGGCTTTCTTCTGGGATACTCAATACCCCTGTAGGCCCAAAAAGTTTAAGATGCTTACCGTCCACTCCAAACATGCCTCTTGAGTTTTGGTAGCTACTAGGAGGTTGTCCACATACTGTAACAGCTGTCCTTCTTCTGATGGAGCTTCCCAGGATTCCAGATCTTTTGCTAGTTGTTCTCCAAAAATCGTAGGGGAGTTCTTGTATCCCTGTGGTAGAACTGACCATATGAGATGGGTTTTGCGTCCAGTTTTGGGGTTT
>NW_005070188.1:0-501 GCF_000277835.1 Geospiza fortis | reverse complement strand
TTACCTTGTAAGTTGCTTTTTTACTGTTTTCATCACCAACACAGATCATAGATTGATGCTGGTAGTTAGGGAAAACATGCTGACAGATTTCCTCCTCTTGCACCTCCAGTTCCACCTCCATCAACACATTAGCTGTATTTCCTGTGTCAGTCTGGCCCCAGCCAGACACATTACATTTATCTCCTTCTTGCACACGTTCATTTTCCTTGGCAATGGAGATACATTTCACATTGTCATTGATCTCGGCTTTTTTCTTCAGCTGTCAGGCAGAGAGAACACGGGGTTAGAACCAGCAAAGGATTAGGAGCAAGTTCAGAGTTTGGGGAGCTGAGCAGGGGGAGATCCCTCAGGCAGGAAGGATGTGTTGGGCCATACCTTCAGCAGCATAATGTCATTTTTGAAGCCTTTACGGGAATATTCAGGATGGATGACCCATCGTCCAACAGGGATCTCATGCTGGCTGCATTCTCCATCCCTTATGTTGTGGGCTCCCAGAGTCAC
>NW_005070187.1:0-501 GCF_000277835.1 Geospiza fortis | reverse complement strand
TTGGCTTTCTTTGCCAGCAAATTGCTGTGCTTGGGCTGTGGTGGCACAGGGAAATGTCCAGATCTGGGCATGGGCGGTGCCATCAAACACCAGGTCTGGGCGGTGACAGTCTTGGCACCAGGAAATTGCTGCGTTTTTTCTTCTTTTTCCAAAAAGTTGCTGCACTTGGGCTGTGTTGGAACCGAGAGATGTCCAGATCGGGCTACGGGCGGTGGCTGCAAACACCAAATCTTGGCTTTGCCGGTGCCGGCAGGGGGAAATTGCCAGATTTTGGCTTTTTTGACCAGAAAATTGCTGGACTTGGCTCTGCCGAAACAAGGGAATTTCCAGATCTGGGCACTGGCGGTGGCAGCAAACACCAGATCTGGGCAGTGCCAGACCCAGCAATGTTGGAAATGAATTTGTACAGAATTTTTAAGGCTTCATAGAAGGTTTATAATATGTATGCACGTGTCATGATCCGTCCTTAGGAAGGGGTTTTGTGATGGTTCGTGGGTTGAT
>NW_005070186.1:0-501 GCF_000277835.1 Geospiza fortis | reverse complement strand
GTGGGGAATGATTGACAGCACCTAGAGCCAATGGGAGCGCGAGACGCGTGAGGAGGCGGGGCCTGAGGGAGAGGCTCAAAAATTGGGTTTTTTTCGGGAAAATCGCTGAAAATTGGGATTTTATCCAGAAAAATCAGTGAAAACTGTGTTCTTTCCAGGAAAATTTGGTGAAAATTGGTGGCTTTTTCAGGCAAATCAGTGAAAATTGTTTTTTTTTCTTCCTAGGAAAATTGGTAAAAATTGGGTTTTTTCCAAGAGAATTGGTGAAAATTCTTTTTTTTTTAGGAAAATCAGTGAAAGTTGGGGGTTTTATCCTGGAAAATCTGGTTGAAATTGTTTTGGTTTTTTTTCAGGCGAATCAGTGAAAATTTGGTTCAATCTGGAAAATCTGGTGAAAATTGGGGTTTTTTTCAGGAAAATCAGTAAAAAATTGGGTTTTATCCAGGGGAATTGGCGAAAATTGGGTTTTTTCAGGCAAATCAGCGAATTTTTTTTTTTTTT
>NW_005070185.1:0-501 GCF_000277835.1 Geospiza fortis | reverse complement strand
TTTTCCAAGTAAAATGATTCCAAATATAATAGATATCTATAATTAGATGCAAAGAAATTAATAAAATTCTATTCCAAATAGAATCTAGATATAGAAATCTATAAAAATAAATAGAATTAAGATGGAAAAATGGAAAAATAAATATATATCATATATATGGATGGAAATAGAAATTATTAATATTGATAGAAATAGAAGCTATAAATATAACTATTGATAGAAATGGAAAATATTAAATATATAGAAATGATCCTCTGCTTTTTTAGTTTTATTGTCTAAAATTAGATGAAAAATTGTATGAAATGATGTGGAAATCCAATTAAAATTTATATTGGAATAGAAAAATAGATGGAGAGAACTAAATGCATGTGGCGCCCATGGAAGGAAATCAATCGATGGCAATAGGCAGAGCTGCAGCAAAAGCAACGCGTGCAATGAAAGTGTCGGAGGTAGAAACATCAATCAACGCAGACGTGCAGAAAGAAAGAAAGAAAGAAAGAA
>NW_005070184.1:0-501 GCF_000277835.1 Geospiza fortis | reverse complement strand
CTGATTCATCCTCTCTACCTGTCCACTCGACTGAGGTCTCCATGGTGTTTGGAGATCCCAAGTTATTCCCAGCAATCTACTTACTTCCTTTACTATTTTGGCTATAAAATGAGGGCCCCTATCTGATGATATCCTTAGAGGGATCCTGAACCTGGGAATGATCTCCTGTAGTAACCACTTAACTGTTTCTTTTGCTTGGTTTGTGCGACAGGGAAGGGCTTCTGGCCATCCAGAAAATGTGTCAACCCCCACTAGCAGGTATTTGTATCCTCAAGTTCTTGGCAATTCTACAAAATCCATCTGCCAATAGTCTCCTGGTTCTATTCCTACCCGAATCCTTCCTAGCTGTGCCTGTCGTCTAGCCACTGGGTTGTTTTTCAAGCAGATATCACATTTTGACATTACTGATTTTGCCATTGTTAACATCTGTACTGAGATTAAATTTTACTTTAGCAATTTCACCAATGCCTCTGTACCCCAATGACATTTGTTATGTTTAAT
>NW_005070183.1:298-501 GCF_000277835.1 Geospiza fortis | reverse complement strand
AAATCGCCAAAAAATCAGAAAAAATCGCCAAAAATATCACCAAAAAATTCAGAAAAAATCGCCAAAAAATCACGAAAAATTCAGAAAAAATCGCAAAAAAAATTGCAAAAAATTCAGAAAAAATCGCCAAGAAATCGCCAAAAAATCAGAAAAAATCGCCAAAAATATCACCAAAAAATTCAGAAAAAATCGCCAAAAAATCA
>NW_005070183.1:0-128 GCF_000277835.1 Geospiza fortis | reverse complement strand
CGAAAAAATCGCCAAAAAATTCAGAAAAAGTTGCGAAAAAATCGCCAAAAAATTCAGAACAAATCGCCAAAAAACCGCCAAAAAATTCAGAAAAAATAGCTAAAAAATCGCCAAAAAATTCAGAAAAA
>NW_005070182.1:0-501 GCF_000277835.1 Geospiza fortis | reverse complement strand
AGGTGGTTTACAACGAGGACCTGTTCGGGGGGCAGTAAAGGACGGACGGACGGACACACGGACACTGTCATGGATCTGTTCAGGGGGGCCAATAAAGGACAGACAGACAGACACTGTCACTGTCCCCTGGCACTGGCACCTGTGGTTACTGGCACCTGGGGGGGACAAGGACACGTTTATTGTCACCTGGGGGGGATGGGACACCTGTGTGGTGGCACCTGGGGGGACAGGGACAGCTGGGTTGTGTTTGGGGTCTGTCCAGGCGTGTCCAGGGGCCCCCAGGGTAGCTCCAGTTGTATCCCAGGTGTGCCCAGGTGTGCCCAGGTGTATCCAAGGTAGCTCCAGTTGTATCCCAGGTGTGCCCAGGGTAACTCCAGGTGTGTCCAGGGTTGTTCTAGTTGTGCCCAGGTGTGCTGAGCTGTGCCCAGGATGCCCCCAGGTGTGTCCAGGGTAGTTCCGAGATGGCTCCAGGTGCCCCCAGCCATGCCCAGGTGTGCCCAG
>NW_005070181.1:0-501 GCF_000277835.1 Geospiza fortis | reverse complement strand
AAAAAAGCTGTGCAGTTACATGTGTATCTCTATACACATGCAAAGGTACAGACTAGTAATTAGTCTGTAGTAATTAGTTTCCCAAGATGATGCCTAGATTTTAAGATTTTGGGCCTCTGCATCAGAAATGCTGGGAGAATATGACTTTTAAACAGGCAGAAGACATGCTTGAGCATGATTTTCTCACTTTGATGTTACGCTCACTCACCTGTTTGTTGTTTCTTCCTATTGTCTCAAACTGATGTATTTCTTCAAAGGTCAGATTTGTGTGTTTGCCTTCACTGAATCACATAACTGGAAATGCAAAATGTAACATTCCTGAGAGGTACCTTTGCATAACTATGGCTTACACAGCTTACTGCAACATCTGACATGTTTACACATAAATTAGAAAGACCAATTATTTATGTCAGTGAATAAGGATACAAGGAAATAAAAACAGAATTAGGAAAACTTAGATTAGGGAAAATACCTTCTGAGACTATGAGCATTTATGGAGTA
>NW_005070180.1:0-501 GCF_000277835.1 Geospiza fortis | reverse complement strand
TGCCATTCGGTGCCATTCGGTGCCATTTGGTGACACGTTGGTGCCACGTTGGTGTCACACGGGTGCCATCCGGTGCCATTCGGTGCCATTCGGTGCCATTCGGTGACACCGGCGCCATCCGGTGCCATTTGGTGCCATTTGGTGACATCGGTGACATCGGTGACACCGGCACCATCCGGTGCCATTTGGTGACATTCTGTGCCATTCGGTGCCACGTTGGTGTCACACCGGTGCCATTCGGTGCCATTCAGCGCCATTCAGTGCCACGTTGGTGTCACACCGGTGCCATTCGGCGCCATTCGGTGCCATTCGGTGCCACGTTGGTGTCACACTGGTGCCATCCGGTGCCATTCGGTGCCATTCGGTGCCATTCGGTGACACCGGCGCCATCCGGTGTCCCCAGGAGAGCTGCGCCCGGATCCTCCTGTACCGCGGGGCCAACAAGGAGGTGAAGAACAACAGCGGGCAGACGCCGTTCCAGGTGACACTGGGGACATGGGG
>NW_005070179.1:0-501 GCF_000277835.1 Geospiza fortis | reverse complement strand
TCCAACCCAAATTATTCCATGATTCCACATGTTTCTATGATATAACCCAGGTGAAGCCAAGTGCCATGTACAGGTATGATTCCTCAGCATAGCCTACTGCAAAACTGTATTTTCTCCCACTTATTTAGCCAGGGACAACCACCCAGGATTGGATTTTCCATGCCTGGAACCTACGCCAAGCTATTTCTTTTAAATGAAAATATGCCAGGCAAATCAAAGGAGAAAACTATTAAAAAAATTTCCAAGTATTCCATCCCGAAGAAGATAATGAAAATATTTACTCTAGTCTCTCCCTGCTTTGAGGAAAAATCACAGAATCATTGAGGTTGGAGAAAACCTCCAGGACCAACAAGGACAACCTTTGGCCGATCACCACCTTGCCCACTAAACCATAAGGAGAAGTCCCTCATCTGCTTGTTTTTTGAACATTTACAGGGATGTTGAGTCCACCCTGTCCCTAGGCAGGGTTCCAAAGCTTGACCACTCTTTCAGTGAATAAAT
>NW_005070178.1:0-501 GCF_000277835.1 Geospiza fortis | reverse complement strand
CAAAAATTGGAGGGAAAACCCCAAAAAATGTGAGAAAAAAAACCCCCAAAACTGGGAGAAATTGCTCTAAAAACAGGGGGTGAAAACCCCAAAGAAATCCCAAAAAATGTGAGAAAAAAACCCCCAAAAACTCTGAGCAAATGAACCCCAAAAATGGGAGAAATTGCCCTAAAAATGAGAGTGAAAACCCAAAAAATTGGAGAAAAAACCCAAAAAATGTGAGTAAAAAAGGCCAAAAATGGGAGAAATCGGCCTAAAAATGGGGGAGCAAAAACCCCAAAGAAATCCCAAAAAATTGGAGAGAAAACCCCAAAAATGGGAGCAAAAAAAACCCCAAAAATGGGAGAAATGGCCCCAAAAAAGAGGGGTGAAAACACCAAAAAAGTCCCCCAAAAACTGGAGAAAAAAAAGCTCAAAATTGGGAGTAATGGCCCCAAAAAATGGGAGGAAAAAACCCCCAAATTCACTCCAGGACCCCCCAAATCCCACCCAGGACCCCCC
>NW_005070177.1:0-501 GCF_000277835.1 Geospiza fortis | reverse complement strand
AAAAAAAAAATAATATAAGACTTCCAGGCTGGGATCCTTCTTCCTTGGCTGCCCACAGGTGTTGAGCACCCCTTGCTTTGTACGTTCACAGATTGGTTTTACCTAAACCACTTTCTCCCAGAGATATTCCTTAGTTTTTGTCCTAGAACCTGTTTTCTTGTTATGTTACTTAGAAACAATGTGGAACCAATCCCATTTCATTCAGGAAAGCACTCAAATGTACCCAGGGCTGTGTCTCAGTGAAAGAAGCACAGCACACCTGCCTGGATCACATCTTGGATAAAAACACTGGTGACGCTTTGTTTTTCCTGCAAAAAGAGTTGAGGAATTCATTCACTGGATACAGTATTTCAAGGTCTAAATGATTGTTATGTTCCACAGCTGAGTGTTTGGGATGGAATTTTGGTTTAAATCAATTTTAAGGATGTGAAATGAGTTGTGGGTACTTTAACATGGGAAGGTCACAGCTTTTCTCCTGGTCTGGGGGTAAATCAGACATTC
>NW_005070176.1:0-501 GCF_000277835.1 Geospiza fortis | reverse complement strand
TTTTCAAATTAAAAATTGGATTTTTTTTGGCCTCAAAAATTGGATTTTTCAGGTAAAAAATGAGATTTTTTCACCTTAAAAATTGGATTTGTTTTGGCTTTAAAAATTGGATTTTTTCAGGTTAAAAATTGGATTTTTTGTGGTAAAAAATGAGATTTTCATGAATTAAAAATAGAGGATTCTTTTTGCATTAGAAATTGGATATTTTACCTTAGAAATTAAATTTTTTTAGCTTTAAAAATTGAATTTTTTTACCTTAAAAATTGGATTTTTTTGGTATTAAATATCGGATTTTGCACAGTGAAAAATTCGATTTTTTTTCACCTTAAAATTGGGTTTTTCAGCCTTAAAATTTGGATTTTTTTATGGTGAAAATGGAGATTTTTTTTTTCCTTCAAAATTGGGGTTTTTGGGGTGAAAATGAGAACGAAAAATAGGGATGGAAAAGGGGATTTTGGGGGTAAAAAAAGCGATTTTTGGGGTGAAAAAGGGGATTTTTGG
>NW_005070175.1:0-501 GCF_000277835.1 Geospiza fortis | reverse complement strand
TAATCAAACAGGCTCTAGGCATAGAGCTTTGTAGGAAAATATTCTGCCTTGTGAATACAGCAAATAAAAGCAGAACTAATTAAGCATGTAAATCATGCCCACATAAATCAGTTACTAACATGTTCCCTTGGCCGCTGGCACTGGCTGTGGTTGCCAGGGAGATTTGTGGGATCCCTGTGCCTGGGGATTTACGGGAGCCCCGTGCCCATGCAAGGTGTCTGCTGTGAGAAACTCTGTGGGAGACAACATGAATAAGGTGGTGGGATGACGCTGGCATGGTGGTTGGGAGCTGAGGGTGGGATGCAGGGTAGCAGATGCTGAAGCAGCTCAATCCAGGGATGGGGACAAAGATTACCCAGACACCATATGGCTCCATTTACAAAGGGATGTGACCCCATCCATCACTTCCTGAAGCAGATGGAAACACTTCTCTGGAATATAATGGTTTGGGATTTGGCCCAGAGTAAATCCAGTAAAAGGATGTAGCTCTGGATTAAAACA
>NW_005070174.1:0-501 GCF_000277835.1 Geospiza fortis | reverse complement strand
AACACTGTTTGTTTTTGCATAACCAGGAACATGTTGGTAGCTCTTTTTAAACCATTTTCTATGCGAATCCTGATAATTTGCTGTATATATTCTAGATGTAAGTAGAGCAAAAGTGTTGAAGATATTTCCTTTCATTTGAAACAGAACTTCTTAATTATGTGATTTTTAAAGTCATTTTGGGGGCCTTGAATGTCAAAAAACCTAAAAGTGTTGAGTTTTGAGTGCTTGGATAACAAAAGTGAAATGCATAAGTGTGAGCATGTGTTTTTTTTACTCTGTATAATGTGGTTGTAACAGAAATAGTGAAATTATTACATAGTTGTATGTTGTATTCCCTGATAGGGAAACTTGCATTTAGGGATGTTGAAAGAGCTTAGGGGAGATGTTCCTCTAAGAAATAACTCTTCACTTTCTAAATGTGCATTGTTTTGAGGGTGATTCTTGAGAATTCCCAGTATTTGCTGCTTTTCGAGTATTTATTTTAAGACAGAAAAAGTGAAA
>NW_005070173.1:0-501 GCF_000277835.1 Geospiza fortis | reverse complement strand
TTCCAACCTAGCTGATTCTGTGATTCTGTGGGTGAGCTCTGCTCAGCTTGCCCATGGTAAGACTGTTGACATGTGAGAAACATTTGCAAAGGGAAGAGAAACCTGCCACCATTTACTGAAAGATTGGTTATGTTCTGTTTAATCCTTTTGTCATTCTTTTTCTGGACTTTCTTTTTTTCCCTTTGCTGCCTTTCCATGGAAACATAACACAGCCTATTGTTTTGTTTAATTTTTGTCATTTGCTTCTCCTCTATCGACCTCTTCTAATATGTGTGTAATTCTATTTTTTTTCAGACAAGCTAATGGTCCAGGAAGAAGAAAGACATTTTCAGGGCAGCACGAATATAAATGATAAACTATAAGTCACATTTGTTTGCACATGGATAGTATTTGTGGTTTCACGCTGTTCCAAAGCAGAGGCTCTGCTTCCAAGAACTGGCTGAGTAGTTTGCCTGTTATTTATCACACTGTCCTAAGTAGATGATTTCTGGATGATTAACA
>NW_005070172.1:0-502 GCF_000277835.1 Geospiza fortis | reverse complement strand
AATATTTTGAGTAATGTTTTTAATTACGTGACTATGGTCATTGATCCCTAGGCAGCATTTGTGACTATGGTCATCAATCCCTAGGCAGCATTCTGAAGTATTACATTTCCCGCAGATCCCTCCTTCCTCTGCAAGGAGGTAGTCCACTGCCAATCGGATCTGGTAAATTACTAATCGTGTTTGTTGTTGCTGCTGGTTTAAGAGACCGATCGTCAGAGTTGTTTGATTTGACATTTTTTCAAGTACTGCTTGTAAACAGGTGATTCGATTGAGCATGTATACTGGAGTTCTGTAGCCCCAGGATCCATCATGGGCCCAGGTAGACAGCTCATAAGTATCGATAATCTTTTGTGGGGTCCAAATTTCATTGTCCCAATTTTGGCTTCTGCCAATTAAACTCCTTTTCTTTCTAGCCAGATCATCATAAACTGGGACTGCCAAGTTTGATTTCGCATCCTTGGGCAGTAAGAAAAAAGATGGTTTTATTGCTCCAATTGTGCAA
>NW_005070171.1:0-502 GCF_000277835.1 Geospiza fortis | reverse complement strand
TGTTTATGCAACTATTTTCTTGTTTGTATCTTTTAAATCCAGAATAAATAATAAATCACTAAAACATAGTGCAGAACAATATATTGTGTATATAAATAGCAAATAAAGGTCTCAGTGGGATGAGAAATAAAGCAGTAGTACAAATCACTTGACATTATTTTTAGCAAGACCTTAGCTTGTTTGAGGTTAGGAAGGTCTAAAACAGCTTAGTTTAAAACAGAGGTGATTCACTATGACAAAAGGTAGTTTCACATCACTCAAACACATAAATCTTCTAGAAAAATAATGCCTTGATGGCAGTTGTTGTAGCTGAATGGTATTGTGACATTAAATAATAGACGATTGAATTAAAATATTTGTTATTTCCTTTTAGCAACTACTTTGCTACCTGGAAAACCTCTCTAAGAGATTCTCTCATTAATCTTACTGTGAAAAGGGAGATAAGGAAAATATAAAACCCACACACCTGCATTCTGGAATTGAGCTGTCTGAAGAAATGAAG
>NW_005070170.1:0-502 GCF_000277835.1 Geospiza fortis | reverse complement strand
AAAAAACTTCAAATTCTGCCTACAAACACAAGCTGAAACTCTTCCAAACGTTTAGGCTGAGGGAGTTTCTTCTAGGTACCACCTTTCAAATGTCTTTAACTTACAAAGTAGTTACAGATGCGTTGTTCTTTTGCCTGCCAAAGCTGGGAACAGCAGATTTGCTTTTCCCAACATCCAAGTGGGCCTGGAACTCCACAAATAAGAAGAAAAGCCACATCAGCAAATTGGAGAAAGTAACACAGAAACAGCTGGTGAGATGCATAAGCTGGGCACTTGACTCATCTTCCAACTGTCTTTTTTCCCTTCCAACCACAAAAAGCTTGATTTCTGCTTTGCCCATATCATCAATCTCAAATAACATTCCAAGAAAACATTTTATTCCATTTTGCCTTGAAAGATTCAGGCTGTAATGACTCTCTATGACCACAAATACCTACAAGACACAGATCCCAAAACTACAAGTGGGCATAAAGATGCCACATTCCAGCTGCATCTTGGATCA
>NW_005070169.1:0-502 GCF_000277835.1 Geospiza fortis | reverse complement strand
CATGTACAGCATTCCAGCATTTGCTCTGTGGTAGGTTATGCATCCAAGGTAGAGACCTCAGAATCGTTTTGCATTGTTTGTTTGAGTTATTCATGGCAAGCTTGCATAACAGTTCCTTTCTTGCCTCTGTGCTCTCTATCTGTTTTTCCAGAGCATCATTAATTCTGTCCACAAATTTGATAAAGCTTTCATCTACTCCTTGTTTAATATCAGAAAAATGCATAGTAGGCATTGAATCGTCATGGGTGAGAAGTAAGGAGGTTTTTGCTGCAGGTGCCACATCTTGCAGTGCATCCTTGGACAGTGTGTCATCTTGATCAGAGGATTTCTGTAAATCCCCTTCCCCAGCCAGCTGTTCTACCATAAAATTTGTCTTATCAGCATTTTTAGAATATGAGTCTGATAATGTTTTTAATTGCCTTTTCCAATGCCTTTCCCGTAACATATATTCTGCTTGGGAAAGGAGGCAGTGGGAAATATTTTTAATATCGTGGGGTACTAA
>NW_005070168.1:0-502 GCF_000277835.1 Geospiza fortis | reverse complement strand
TATGGGGAGATGAAAGTGTTCAAATTAGTATCGAGTAAAGGCCTCCGTGCTAAAGTAAGCAGATGTTAAAGTAGCTGTGATCCCATGAGAATTCTGAACAGAGAAAGAGAGAAGAGTGATGAGACCCTATACCCCCAGGAAGAAGACGAAGAAGATCTCTGTTCCCAGGGATGAAGATGATTTTAAAGATAGATAATGAGAACTTTTGCCTTTAAAGAGCTCATCTTTAAAACAATACCCCATAAGTCGACATGGCCCATCGACAAGCTGTGGGAAGGCTTGTAAAAATGGGGAGGATTTCACGATGGCAGGGTTCCCCAGGCGGCTGTTATTTGTGACGAAATTGAGAACCACGAGAGAACTGTTTTTTCCCTCTTGTAGAGAAGTCTTCATAACCTTAACAAGAGAGACTTCTGTCCCTAAGTAAACTGAAAAAAGACTATTTTTAAAGTGGAAAGCTGACTAGAAATTTTTATTTCTTTACATTGTCAGTAAGAAAGAA
>NW_005070167.1:0-502 GCF_000277835.1 Geospiza fortis | reverse complement strand
TGTCCCTGTCCATGGCAGGGGGTCAGAGTGAGATGAGCTTTAAAATCTGCCAAACCAAACTGTTCTGTGATTCTGTGACATGTTCTCATAAAGGTGATCTGGCTGCTGTCTTCTTTCCATTTTTTTAGCTGCTTGTTCTCTAACTTGACCTTGGGTTTTCTTCAGGTGCCTGCGCTGTATGGGATTGATACCAGGATGTTGTCCAAATTAATTCGTGACAAGGTATGATCTGCTTCCCTTGATCCAGTTGCATTAACCTTGCTGGGTCCTTTCCAAACCTGGAGTAAAAATGGTACTGCTGGGCTGCCTTGACTTCAGATCAGATCCATGTGCTCTTCCAAAGGCTTTTGTGCTGCTGGGCAGTGCTCTGATCCCAAGGAGCCCCCTCTCCCTGGCTCTGCTCTAGGTTTCCTGTCCTGCACAAGTGAGCCAGGACAAGGTGATGTAAATGAGAGGCCTCAGGTAGTGTCAGACACAACAGGTATCAAACACATCTGAACTC
>NW_005070166.1:0-502 GCF_000277835.1 Geospiza fortis | reverse complement strand
GCAAGACTTCGAGGTTTCTCTTTTCTGGCTCTTGAATTTCCTGAAGTTTACGTCTAATACCTTTAGCAGACTGTCTCAAAAATTAATTAACTAGCTGATTCATCTTTATCTCAGACTCTGGATCTAATGATGTATGACAACGCATAGCATTTTTTAAACGCTCTAGAAACTTGGATGGAGTCTCAGAAGGCCCCTGCTTAAGGGAATATAAAGCAGACTAATTTATGGTTTTTGGAATAGCTCTTTCTACTTCTGTTGCTATCTACTCTTGATAATCTGCAAATTTCTTTACTTCTGCTGATACATTAGGATCCCATCCAGGGTCTTGGAGGGGGAAATATTGTTTTACATCTAACTGCTTGCTCTTGCAGTAATCTTCTGCTAAAGTCTCTGCTGTCTTGAAGATCAGCTGTTTTTCTGTCTCAGTGAAAGCATCCATTAATAACTGGATGTCAGCTTAATCTGGGTTGTGTTACTTGATAACATATCATAGACGTTTGGC
>NW_005070165.1:0-502 GCF_000277835.1 Geospiza fortis | reverse complement strand
TGCTGGTACTTGCAGTTATTCCTCCCCTGGTGCAGGACCTTGCACTTGCCCTTATTGAACCTGATTAAGCTCCCCTCTGCTCAATTCTCTAGCCTTTTAAGGTCCCAATTAATGGTAACAGAGCCTTCAGATGTATCAGCCACTCCCCCCAGTTTTGTGTCATCGTCAAACTTGCTTAGGGTGTATTAGATCCCTTTGCCTACATTGTTAATAAGCAAGGTCAATAAGACTGGACCTAGTATTGATCCCTGACTACAGGCCTCCAAATGGGTTCTGCTCCACTGATCATGACCCTCTGAGTTCTGCTATTCAGGCACTTCTTGATCCACCCCACTGTCCATTCATTCAACAAATGTCCTGAACCTACCTGTGAGGATGTTATGGGAGACAGTGCAGGTAGACAACATCCACTTCTCTCCCCTTTTCAACACATCCTGTCACGCCATCACAGAAGTCTATGAATGGTCAAGCATGATTTACTTTTGGTGAATCCATGTTGACT
>NW_005070164.1:0-502 GCF_000277835.1 Geospiza fortis | reverse complement strand
CTTTTTGCCCTCAGATTTTTTTTCCACTGCCAATTTCTCTTTTTTCTCTCAAATTCCCACTTTATTCCTTCAAATTACCACTTTTCTGCCTCAGATTTCCACTTTTCCCCCTCAGATTTTTGCTTTCCCCTTCAAATTTCTACTTTTTTCCTTCAGATTTCCCCTTTCCCCCTCAACTTCACACTTTTCCCCTCAGTTTTCCCTTCTAATTCCTTCTTTATCTCTGCAGATTCCCACTTTTTGCCCTCAGATTTTTTTTCCGCCTCTACTTTCTCCTTTTTCTCTCAAATTCCCACTTTCCCCCTGAGATTCCCTCTTTTCTCCCTCAGATTTCTGCTTTTCCCCCTCAGATTCCCCCTTTTTGCCCTCAGATTTTTTTTTCACTTCCAATTTCTGCTTTTTCTCTCAAATTCACAATTTTCCCTTCAAATTCCCACCTCCCCCCAGATTTCCTCTTTTCCCCTTCAGATTTTCTCTTTTTCCACTCAGATTTTTGCTGTTT
>NW_005070163.1:0-502 GCF_000277835.1 Geospiza fortis | reverse complement strand
GGGATGGAATTCCAAAGAGATTTTGGGTTCCAAGGCGATTTTGGGCTCAGACTCTGAAGCTGTTTTGGGATGCAGAGGAATTTTGAGATAGGATTCCAAGATTTTGGGATGGGATTCCAAAGGGATTTTGGGATCTGAATGGATTTTGGGATGGGATCCAAAGAGAATTTGGGATGGGGTTTCAAAAGAGTCTTTGGGATCGAAAGGGATTTCAGGATTGGATTCTAAAGAAGGGATTTTGGGATCCAAAGAGATTTTGGGATGGGATCCAAAGGGATTTTGGGCTCTGAGGCGATTTTGGGATGGAGCTCCAAGGAGATTTTAGGATCCAAAGAGAACTTGGAATGGGATTCCCAAAGGATTTTGGGCTCCAAGGGGATTTTGGGATGGGATTTCAAAGCCATTTTGGGATCTGAAGGGATTTCAAGATGGGATTTCGAGGAGATTTCAGGATGGGATTCCTAGGAGATTTTTAGGCTCCGAGGCGATTTTGGGCTCATCC
>NW_005070162.1:0-502 GCF_000277835.1 Geospiza fortis | reverse complement strand
AATGCATTAGTGGCATCAACTACACACAGAGTTTGTGTTCTCATCTGATCCTGGAGCCTGTAAAACCCTGAGAATATGATGGGCACACCCATCTGACTGTGCCAGCCTTCTTTGCTTCATCTCAGTAACAGTGGCCCAAATAAATTCACGCTTGCCATTATAGTGTTTTTGCCCTGTACACAGGAATGCTAAGAAAGGCTTTTCTTCCACTGGCAGTCTGCCTGTTCAATTTTCTAAGGTTTTGTTTTTTTGAAAAGCGCATCCTGATCCATAAGTGCATTCAGGGAAGGAGTAATAAGGGTACACCAACAAATAGCCTAGTTAATAAACCAGATTAGTGAATATGCCTTGCATTTAGACGAACCGCAACCATTCTGCTTCATAGAATCACAGAATATGGTGTGGAAGGAATTCATCAGGAACATCAAGTACAAGTCCAGGTGTCATGATTTAAGCACAGACAGACACCCCAAGAATCCCACCATGTTCCTGAGAGCATTGT
>NW_005070161.1:0-502 GCF_000277835.1 Geospiza fortis | reverse complement strand
GCCGAGTCGCCGCCGCAGACCTTCCAGAAGAAGTTGACGTCGCCGCCGCCGGAGGACCAAAGTCAGCCCCTGCCCGGGACGCGCCGTGCCATCTGTGTGCCCAGCAAGGACATTGGATGCCCGATTGCCCCCTTCGGCAACAATTCTATAAATTCAGAAGGGAAATGGAGGCGAAACAGCAAAAAGGGGGAGCCCCAGGGGGAGCCACCACCACGCAAAAAAACCTATAAGTGAGCGCAGTGCCCCCCTGCGCCATGACATAAGTAAAAGCGGGCAAATCACATCTAAGGAGTGCAGGGGGAGAGGAGCGAGGGAAAGCCCGCCGCCTGCTCCACCTTTAACATCTGGGTGGAGCGAACTGCCACTTGTGCGATGTGACTCTTTCACCGGACTGGACTTAAAGGAAGCGGAGACTTCCCTTTGCAAAGTCTCATGTCTTTTTTGTACGGACCATACCAAAGACCTGGTTCCCTCAGCAGAACCGTCACTAACCACTTTTTCC
>NW_005070160.1:0-502 GCF_000277835.1 Geospiza fortis | reverse complement strand
CTCTTACTTCTGGGCTAATGATACCCCCTCCCAGGACAAGGTCACAGGGGCTGCTCTATGCCACAGAAGTGAGCCTCAGGAAGGATTTCCATGCAAAACATGCTTCCTTACAAAGCTCCCTGGGAAGTTCGCTGCCACGGTTCTCTAAAGCAGAAACTTACCAAATTCACAGTTCTTGCCTTGATAACCATCCAAGCACGTGCAAATGTAGGAACCAATTCCATCTTTACAATGGCCACCATAGTGACAAGGATTTGAACTGCACTGGTTCCCATCTACAAAAACAAACCAAAACCCAGATTACTGTAAGTGTGCAAGTATTTTCAGTGGCCATGGAAGGGCTCTTAGTCTTCTTAAGCCATCTTTCATCCTTCCTTTCAAAATCTATATCCTGTGTGTTGCCACATTCCAGATGGGACAAACAGTATAAATACAATCATTCCAAACCTGCAATGATTCATCTACACATCCTCAGTTTTGCAATCTCTTTTTGGTGGCCACT
>NW_005070159.1:0-502 GCF_000277835.1 Geospiza fortis | reverse complement strand
CAGTCCACCCCGGGGGAACAAAAGTCGCAATCCGAGATGGAAACTTCTCCCAGTGCAACATCATGGGAGGGAAGGGAGGGCTCTGCCTCACACAGAAACTCGAAATCCACCTCGGCCCCTGACACACCGGCCTCCAAAAGGACTCCAGTGTCCTCCTCAACCTCCCCGTCCGTGTTCAAGACGGAAGGGTCTCCCTGGGAACTCTGCGCATCCACAGAAGCCTGAGAGCTAAAGGATCCAAATCCCTGCAAAAACCTGTCAAACCTTTTCCATTGTATCAGCAATCGTACCACGTCTACACTATAACCAGCAGAGAGACTCCATGAGGTGTTCTCCCAAGAGAGACCACACCTCCCTGGAGAATGCCTCCTCAGGGTCTGGAAAAAATCCTTGCTCTCTGGCCCACAGGAATAATCTTTCAAAACCGCTCTGTGAAACGGAAGCCCGTTTCCGCTCCATGAGATCCTTCCAGATATCCAAGACCAGGGAGTCCTCCATAGAA
>NW_005070158.1:0-502 GCF_000277835.1 Geospiza fortis | reverse complement strand
GGGCTCAGGTGTGCAGGAAATAAAATTTTAACATTTTTCCCTTCTTTTGGCTTTTTTTTGGTGGGACGTTTTATCGTCAAAGTGAAAGTCTTGACGTTATAAATGCACATAAAGCGTTTGTTCCTGCAGAGGTTGCGGGGTCCCGTGTGGTGCTGCGGAGCCCCGGCCGTGAGGGGGGTGGCGAGCGACGCAGGGCAGGTGAGGCGGGAAAATCTGGGGGGGATTTGAGGGAAATTTGGGATTTTTCAGGGAAATTTGGGGGCTTGGGGGGAATATTGAGGGAGATTTGTGAGATTTGAGGGAAATTTGGGATTTTTGAGGGAAATTTGGGGGTTCGTGGGGAAATTTGAGGAAAATGTGGACTTTGGGGGGATTTTGAGGGAAATTTGGGGGTTTAGGGAGGAATTTTGAGGGAAATTTGGGATTTTTGAGGGAAATTTGGGGGTTCGTGGGGAAATTTGAGGAAAATGTGGACTTTGGGGGGATTTTGAGGGAAATTTGG
>NW_005070157.1:0-502 GCF_000277835.1 Geospiza fortis | reverse complement strand
AAAGTGTAGTATCTATTTTAAATTTAAGTGAGAGCTTGATAGCATCACGAGCTTAAAGGCAAGTCACTTTTACAGGTTGTATTAAGGTGAAATTACACTAACAGTCAGATGGCAAGTCACTTCTACAGGCTGTATTAGGGTGAAATTGCACCAACAGTCTCATTCACTTGGGCTATCACAAACTTCTTGGTGTTTGCATACAGCAGTGGTTCTCCTCTGATCCCTAGAAGTGTCTACAGTTCTCATTTTTGCCTCTCTTGCTCTTCATATACCTGATCTCTGTGAATTACTACAGTGGATAGGTTTAAATCTTTTATCTCAGAAGGTTCTCTTATGGATTTGGTATACTGATTAAAAGCTTGGGATTAAGGCGATTTAGCATCGCTTTGGATAGAGGTATTCTCTAATTCTAAGACTCTAGTTATAAGTATATACAAAACAATTTTGTAAGTGAAAATACAAACTACTTCTGGTTGCAATATACTCATTTTGTTTGAGTAAG
>NW_005070156.1:0-502 GCF_000277835.1 Geospiza fortis | reverse complement strand
GTGCCTTCCTCATTGAGGTGGCACAGATGGCAGGCACTGGATAGCCTGGGTGGAGTGTGTCTTCATTTGATTCTGTCTTCGTTTCCCAGTGACCTGGATACAAAACTCAGCTGCAGTCTTTCCTTCCATACGGCAGTTTAGCTGTGCACATTCAGCTCCACGCTGTTGCTTTCATCTTGCAGCTACCTTGTCAATGAGGCTGTCCTGCTGGTGTTGGAGTATATGGATGGAGGCTCCTTAGCTGATGTGGTCAGCGTGAGAAGGATGGCTGTAGGACACATAGCAACAGTGTGTCGGGAGGTAAGGGGTCCTGCTTGTGCTTGGGATGGCTTGGACGAGCTCGTCCTTTAAAAGCGCTGCTAAGTGAGTGATTCCATGTTCAGAGCTTTCTTTCTGTGTTGCTCCTATGGTTCAGAGAAGAAGGAGCATCTGCACTGAACTGCCTGTCAGTGTCCCTGTCCTTACTGTAGTGTCTTCTTTACTCTTATCTACTGTTGTTGAA
>NW_005070155.1:0-502 GCF_000277835.1 Geospiza fortis | reverse complement strand
CAACACCTCTGTGCAAGTTGTTCTCCTCGTTGTACACATGGTATTGTTACAGGTACCAAAACAAAACCAATCTGATTCTTGAGATACAAGTTTAGAGAGTTTTGGTTTTTCTGCTTACTGACTCATTATTCATTGGCTTTACAATGATAGGTAATTTCTACAGATTAAAACTGGTTGCTTTCACAGTGGTGCAATTTATTACTGTGTGAACATCTAAAGGACCAAGTTCCAACCACATGCCAGTTTTAAGACTGGAGATTATTTTGGTGAATTTTCTACTTCTGCAGTAGGAATATTCAATGCAGAAGCCAGAGAACAAATGTACACCTGTACTGTTCTATTGTTATTAAATAATTTTTCACAGAACCACAGTGCATGATTTAGCTTCTTTCCAGAGTAGCTTGACAGCTCAGATCAAAGTGGCATCCTGTGATAAAATCCCACAAATGCCCTCAAGAACAACATCAGGTACTTGTCACAGTTTATGAACTTTAAGAAAAAA
>NW_005070154.1:0-502 GCF_000277835.1 Geospiza fortis | reverse complement strand
TTTTGCCGATTTTTTGCTGATTTTTTGACAATTTTTTGACCATTTTTAACACTTTTTTGCCAATTTTTGGCCGATTTTTTGCTGATTTTTCGACAATTTTTTGACAAATTTTTGACAATTTTTTGCCGATTTTTTGGTCATTTTTTGGACAATTTTTGGCCGATTTTTTTGCCAAATTTTTGACAATTTTTTGACAATTTTTTGACGATTTTCCGGCTTTTTTTTGGACAGTTTTTTGCCAATTTTTTTGCCGATGTTTTGCTGAGTTTTTGCTGATTTTTTGACAATTTTTGGCCGATTTTTGGACAATTTTTTGCCGATTTTTTTGCCAATTTTTGGCCGATTTTTGCCCAATTTTCTCTCCCAAATTTCAACCAATTTTTCCCTAAATTTTGCCCCCAATTTTTCACACAATTTTCCCCCAAATGTCACAAATTTTTCACAATTTTTTCCAAATATTTTCGATTTCCCACCTAATTTTTTCCCCATTTTCCCCCAATTT
>NW_005070153.1:0-502 GCF_000277835.1 Geospiza fortis | reverse complement strand
GCAGCAGCCCCGTGGCCGCGTCCCAGTCGCGCAGGCGGCTCCCGGCGCAGTCCCACAGCGCATCCACCAGGTACGCGGCGTGCTCGTGCAGCTGGGGAGGGCAAATTTGGGCAAATTTGGGTCCAAATGCCCCAAAATCCACAATTCCCAAACAATCCCAGAATTCCCCAAATATCCCTCCAAAATTTGGCTGAAGTTCCATCAAAAATTCCATCAGAAACAACAACAAAAAAATTCATTTCAAGCCACCGGGTATGAGGCGTGCCGGTGGAGCCGGAGAGGGGAAATTTGGGTCAAAATCCCCAAAAATACCAAATTCCCACAAGTTCCTGGAATTCTGGAGAAATTCCCAAAAAATTCTGTTAAAAACTGGCTGAAATTGCAGCAAAAAACTCCGAAAATTCCATGAAAATGCGGCAGGAAGGAGGTTTGGGATTGGGATCCCAAAATCCCCAGAAATCCCCAAAAATCTCCTCAAAATCCCCCCCAAAATCCCCAAATT
>NW_005070152.1:0-502 GCF_000277835.1 Geospiza fortis | reverse complement strand
ATATATGTGTATATGTGTGCATATGTACGTATGTATTAGAAATACATGTATGTATGTAAAATGTACTTCCTAGGTGGATGGAAATGGAGATTCAAAACAGACCATGTCTTGCTCAGGTAAATGGGTAAATGTTCTTGCTTGAATGCCCTGAGAGTGTGGCAACAACTCAGGGGCAAATATTGTTCAAGAGTAACCTAAATAGAGTTGATCCTGCCACAGAGAAGAGATTAGCTGATCTCGGCAAAATTAACAGATTGTCTAACAGAGTAAGTGTGTTCATGGTCAGAAATTTTTGCAAACACAAAGCAACAGTGAAATATAGCTTGTCTGTAGGATGGTAGACAGGCTGATAGTGTTTAAGCTACACAAGGTTCCAGAACACTCTTTAGCTACAGCACAGCAGGAAAAATGTTGCTTCTTAGAAAAAAAAAGTCTGTCTCTGAATGTTATGTAAGTAGACTGTACTGTACTGCTTGAGTCACCATCCCTGAGGGTATTTAAA
>NW_005070151.1:0-502 GCF_000277835.1 Geospiza fortis | reverse complement strand
GTGACAGGAGTCCTCAGAAGGATCCCTATGTGACCTGTCCCCATCATGAAAGTACATGAAGAGTCTGACCATGCTGGTTATCTTTATATGCAGGAGATAATCTCAAAAATTTCTCTGAGTATCTTGTATGCTGAACAAGTAATTCTTGATAATTTTTACTTTTGCATGAAGGAAGTTGCTGTCTCATCATGCAGCCATTTCTCTGGCAGCATCATACAATTTTAAAACAACTACATGACATTTTTAATCAGTTCACAGTACCTTACAGCAAACCTCCAGTAGGAATTTGAGAAATACTTGCTTAAAAAGAGTGTGTGCTGGAGATGTGCATCTAAAATTGGGAAGAGCAGCACCGTGAGAAAGCCTATAGCACCTCTTCACAAGATCCTAGGTAAGATCTGCATGTGGTTCTGGTTCCTGTGAGTGTGTTGACCCCCTGACATTATGTGAGTTTGAAGGAATTGTATAAGTATCTAAGTGACATCAAAGTTGAAACTCTCCC
>NW_005070150.1:0-502 GCF_000277835.1 Geospiza fortis | reverse complement strand
TGGTCTTTGTGGGTCCCTTCCAATTCATCTTATTCTGTGGTTCTGTAAGACAGAAATTTAGAATGCAACAGCTATTCAACAGGGATTTACACTGCTATTCTTCACTAAGAAATGCACTATATCTTAGCAGCTCCACTGAAGTCACTCACCTCTCTTCTGGATCTCCAAGGCCACCTTAAGAATCAAACTGTCTCTGACAACAGAAACAAGAAGCAAAAGACAGCAAAGCAGGAACACAGAATTGCAAAGTTCCAGCTGCTGAGGTCTGTGATTTACAGAGATCCACAAATACTTGACAAGTTGATATTTCAGGTTCCCTCATAGATCCTGGTATTCAGGTAGGAACTGGATGTGTGCTTGGAGAGTTACAGCATGCTGAGCTTAGGTGCTCTCAGGAGAGGTGGCTGGAAACTCTGGCCTGCATATGACCTTCAGTATGTGCAAAGACAAACAGAAAATAAAAGTATTCCTTCCGGTTTCATCATCATCATCATCATCATCA
>NW_005070149.1:0-502 GCF_000277835.1 Geospiza fortis | reverse complement strand
GATTTTTATGGGATTTCTGTGGGATTTTATTATGGCATTTTTGTGGGATTCTTACGAGAATTTTGTAGGATTTTTGTCAGATTTTTGTGGGATTTTTGTATGATTTTTCATGGATTTTTATGGGATTTTCATGAGATTTTTGTGGGATTATTATGGGATTTTTGTTGGATTTGTATGTGATTTTTGTCAGATTTTTATGTGATTTTTACGGGGTTTTTGTGGGATTTTTTGTGGCATTTTTATGGGATTTTAATGGGATTTTTGTGGGATTTCAGTGGGATTTTGTAGGATTTTTTTCTGTTTTTCTGCCATTTTGTGGTTTTCTGTGATTTTTAGGTATTTTTGGGCTCACCTGTTGCTCTGGGCCAGGTCGAAGAGCTCCACGGAGGTCGGGTTCCTGCCGGCCTTCTGGAAGAGCTGAGTGTAGAACTCCAGGTCCCACGAGTCAAAGGCCAGGCCTGGAGAAGGGGAAAAGAAATCCCCAAAAATCCCCCAAAAATCT
>NW_005070148.1:0-502 GCF_000277835.1 Geospiza fortis | reverse complement strand
AGAAATACCAACTTCAGTTAATTTATTCCCAACCTCCACAACAACTTACTATACACAAAGATGAATAAGGTGTTTAACAACGTAATTTATTACATATTGCTAAAAGGATTAAGCCCATCTAAGAATACAAAAATATCTCCATAGATATGTAAACAGAATTACATGCAGGAAGAGATAAATATACGTATAAAAATAGACTTATATACCTATACAAATACGAATATTCCTATTTTAAATCCATTTAACAAAAATTATACCAAAACAGATACCTACACAACTGCACTTACAGGAAACAGAAATTAAAACAGATATAACAATATCCATGTATACATAGATAAATTTATACACATATATGTAATTTCAAACATATATATATATTTACATACCATATATTCATAACAAAAAAAAAATACATAAATATGAAAATATACACATAAAAATAAACACATAGAAATACCAATCCACATGTGGAAACACACATGTAATAATCCCTGTCTATGTT
>NW_005070147.1:0-502 GCF_000277835.1 Geospiza fortis | reverse complement strand
AAGATCCCCCCCAAAGCCAGCAGGGACCCCAAACCCAGCAGGGATCCCCCCAAACCCAGCAGGAACCTCCCCAAACCCAGCAGGGACCCCCAAATCCAGCACAGACCCCTCCCCAAAATCCAGCAGGGACCCAGAACCCAAGGGGAACCCCCAAACCTAGCAGGGAGCCCAAACCAGCAGGAACCTCCCCAAAACCAGCAGGGACACCCCCCCAAACCCCCTGAGGCCCCTCACCTGGACAGGTCGAGGCTGTGGGGCACGCGGGCCAGGTCGTTGACCAGCCCCTTCTTGAGGAACAGGCGGATGATGTTGTTCATGCCGTTGTGGGGCGGCTTGGCCGCGCTGCTGTAGAAGCTCGAGGTGGACGGGCACGACTCCATGATGGTGCTGATGATGCACATGACGGCCTGGAGCCTGCGGGGACAGCACAGCGGTCACTCGGGGGGACAGCGGTCACTCCAGGGTGACAGTGGTCATTCCAGGGGATAACAGTCATTCCAGT
>NW_005070146.1:0-502 GCF_000277835.1 Geospiza fortis | reverse complement strand
TCATCCATCAACACCCCCAAGTCCTTCCCCTTGGGGTTATCCTAAATCCAGTCTCTGACCAGCCTGCAGTTGTGCTTGGAAGTAAAAGGGCTGTGTGTCTTAGCATAGCTTTTGCAAAGTGCTTTCTCCCTTCTTGTGGTCATTATGGAATGGATAAACCACTGTGGAATGTAACCTGGGAGATAAATTTGTCTTGGGAAGGGAACAGTCTAGCTCACTCTGTGGTCTTTGTTTTCCTTTTGTTTCTGTACTTCTTTGCATCCAAGTGGGCTTTGGCAACAAACACTCCCCTTCTATGCCTGCAGCATGTGCCAGGCTTTATAATCCATCCAATGTTCCCAGCTATTCAGCAAACTAAAAGAAAGGGTGAAGAGAATAAGGTCAGAAGAAATGCTTTGTATTGCTAAAATCCTGTTCTTCTGCATATAATTTCAGTTTCCCATTCCTTTAAAATGCAGATGACTTCCCCATCAAAAATCTAGTCCACCATACAAAAAAAAAA
>NW_005070145.1:0-503 GCF_000277835.1 Geospiza fortis | reverse complement strand
CAGTCATGCTGCAGCTGGAAAACCAAATATCAGGATGGGAGGCATTGACTAAATCACTCATTGGGTTTAAACTTGGAATTAAATCCATTTCTGGCCAGTCTGTGACAATGTGACACCAAGGGAACTTCAGGGGCTGCACTTCAAGTGCAGATCTCAATTTGCGCTGCATTTGGCCACAAAGTTTGCTGCAGTTCAGGCCCCGTTCCAGTGTCACTTGGATGGCTCAGGGATCTTGTTCTTTTCCCTTTGTGCCCCAGAACTGTTGGCTCAGGTGGGGAAGAGCTGTGTTGGCATCCAGGTGAGCTGTGCACAGATTCCCTGCTGGCTGTGGGCAAATCCCAGGGGAATTTCAGTGGTGGGGAAATGTGAGAATGGAGAATCCCAGAATGGAGTCATGGAGGGTTTGGGATGGAAGGGTCTGGAAAGGGCATCCAATCCCATCTGCCATAGCTGGGGATGCCACTCACTATCCCAGGTTGCCTTGGGCACTGCCAGGGATCCAG
>NW_005070144.1:0-503 GCF_000277835.1 Geospiza fortis | reverse complement strand
AACCCCTGCAATAAGATGACAACATTCCATTAAATCAGAATTTGAATTTGTAGCAATGTGAGTGTAGGTTTACACCAGGAAAACTTAGATCAGATCATCATTATTTGTGTCTCGCGTTTTTTTCAACCCATGTCAAAAATGCTTCTTTCATCTTGATGCTACTACTTCTAGTTTCATGTATCTTCAGCCCTTCCATTATCAGTTCTTCTGATATTTCTCTGTCAGCTCAGATTTTCTTGCTGTCATTTTCCTCTTGCTTCCTAATCATAGATTTAGGCACAGTTCTCATTGTCCTTGTCAACCTTGGACTGATGAGCAATTCCACAAGATGAGAACCAAATGTAATATCATTTTATACTCTCACATTCAGAAGTATATTTGAAGATAAATGTAAATTCCTATTACTTTGTTGTGTTAAAATATTCTGCAGCCCTCCAATATTTCACAGTTTTACCTTTTTCACTTTTCATGGTCTTAATTCAATTAATGACCAGAATATAGGG
>NW_005070143.1:0-503 GCF_000277835.1 Geospiza fortis | reverse complement strand
TTACAAAAGCACAATTGTTCATATCTGAAAGAAGAATTTGGGGTATCAGTTTCATTATCCTCACACCAGTCAACCATTCAGTACCACAGAAATGCATCTTCCTTCCCCATACACACTGCACAAATTCAAAGACAATTCAACTTCTGGAAGCCTCTTGGGTGATGATCACACTGAAGTAAAATTAAACCAAAGAAATCCTTAAACTCTCTGTGAAATGAATACTTACATCTCCTAATGTTTCTTCTGGTCAATTTATGAACTTTATTGCCAATACTTCAAATACTACATTTAAGTACTTCAGATATTCAGGTTAGAAAAAAAATCCACTAAAATAAAACAAATAATAATGAATTCTTCAGACAAGGAGATAAAGCACTCAGTAATATATTAGGTTAACTACAAATACTAAAAGGAAATGTCTTGGCTCAGTTCACACAATCAGAGATATATTTAAAAACCCAATCTAAATAAAAATTAAAAAAAACCCCAAAACCAAACCAAAA
>NW_005070142.1:0-503 GCF_000277835.1 Geospiza fortis | reverse complement strand
CAATGGGCACAAACTGAAACACAGAAGGTTCCTTCTGAACATGAGAAAGCATCTGTCCTGCTGTGAGGGTGATCGAACAGTGGCACAGATTTTCCAGTGAGTTGGTAGGGTCTCCATCCTTGAAGATATTCAAAACTCAGGTGGACAAGGTCCTCAGCAATCTGCTTCTAGCTGGCTCTGCTTGAGCAAGAGACCAGACTGGACAACCTCAGCTACTCTGTGATTCTGACATTCTGTGGAAGCAAACACTACTCAGGCCACAAACACGTTTTAGAAATGCCCCCGTGAAGCTATTGGCTTTATTAACTCTCCTCAATGCTAATGGGATGGGAGCTGGTGTGAAGTCACTTTTCCTGCCTGATCATGGTTTCTTGGTTGCTTCCTCACAGAGATAAGTAACTGAATCTCCACCCTGGAAGTCCTTATGCCTGGGACAAACTATCAGAGGAGATATTCCACTGATGTGGTTAGAGCCCAAGTGTCACCCTGGTTTTTTAAGATTT
>NW_005070141.1:0-503 GCF_000277835.1 Geospiza fortis | reverse complement strand
TTCTAAGAACATGGAGTCAGATTGATTTCCTTCGCTCACCTGGGGACCCCAAAAATACCACAAAGATTAGATTTAAAGTCCTAGACTGGGGCAAAAAACAACAGCAGTCTTGAAAAATAGACCTACTAACGTACCTGCAGTGTGTTAACAAAGCACAGTTTGTTTACCAGACTATACAAATATCACTTTCACTACAATACATCAGGCTATCAACAAGTACCTGTCTGCTCATCTTTTATGTTCAAAGATAAGGATAAGCCCCATAATCTCAAGCATTTGACAGGTACACCAATATCAGTTATTTTAGCAGACTGACTTACTTGTAGATATAACTCAAAGGAAACCACCCAAAAGTACAGGATAAGTAATGAATTCAGCAATCAGGAAGAATCTTCAACAATTAAGCCAGTAAGACTCGAGGATTTCAAAATTTCAGAAATTATCCAATTAGTAACTACCATGGTATCTTTTTGCCTCTTTTCACATTTGAACTGGTGTGAAAC
>NW_005070140.1:0-503 GCF_000277835.1 Geospiza fortis | reverse complement strand
TATCATAAGCTAAGAGAAGGGATGCACTGCAGCTGCCTTACTATAAGCAAAGCCTAAGAAATAATTTTTGGCATTTGGAATTCCAAGCATCAATCTCTGGGATATGGCAGAAAACCATCTTGGAATCAGTTGTATAGTGTGTAGAATTCATAAAAGCATTTCCCAGATTTGTTTGATATTTTGTCTACATTTCACCCCAAGTTGTTTTTGCAACCTTTCTCCAATCTCCATGTTACGTCACTGATTTTATCTGCCATTCTCATTTTGCACATCTCAAAAACAAGCAGACACACCCAAAGGCTGTCACAGTCTAGGAATAGAACCTTTCTACACCTAGAACTTCCTCACTGTCAGTCTTGTATTCCAAGCATTGTGACGCCTTCTTTTCTGTAACTTGTGAAGTTAATAATTAAATGATATGTGCTTTGCGGTTTTCATAGTCAAATGCATGTGGTTCACCTTTGGCAGCAAACTAAAACAAATCCCTTTGTTTCCCCTTCCAT
>NW_005070139.1:0-503 GCF_000277835.1 Geospiza fortis | reverse complement strand
AAAAAAAAAAGCCCCAAACTAATCTTCTCTCAAGCACAAATGGAATGTGTGATACTGAAAAAACAGCCAGTCTAGTACTTTTCAGCTACATTTCTAAACAACCAACAGAAAAAATGCCTTTCCCTCCAAGTCCTCTGAAGTAAATTGATTAGGTTTGGTGAGCACTACCCAGCTGCCTCGGTGTCATCTGGAATAAGGAGATACATCCTTGGCTTTGTAAGATCCATGCTCACAAATTGCTGTGCATCATACCTGCCTCAACATTTCCCTGAGCAGCTTAATGAGATCCTTGTTGACTTCAATCTCACCACGTGTAAACCTGAGGCTGCTGTTGGCAGCTTTTGGCACTCATTCAATGTTTACTTGGCACAAGGTACACGTAATATTTCAGTTGAGGAATGACTGCTGCTGTGTTTTGCACAACATTCTCAGACAGCTTAAAAGGACAGTGGGGCTAAACACAGCCCTTTTGCTTATTCTGTTGTTTTGGGGGAGAGTTTCCC
>NW_005070138.1:0-503 GCF_000277835.1 Geospiza fortis | reverse complement strand
AGCAACCTGCATAAAGGTAACAATTGACATTTTAAATTCACAGGGAATGGGAGGTTCTAAAATATCCAGAAAAAAGGCACAAATTGCCCGACAGACTGTGATCTACCTGGGATGAGGAATTTCACAAGGGCAATGAAAACTAGGTACTTACCGTATTCAAGCTATTTGTGCTATTCCAGAGCCCCAGAATCTACACAAGCTGCGAGTCTTTCTCGGGATGGCAGGGTGGTGTCGCTCTGTGGATCATGGACTATAGACAGATTGCGAAACCCCTGTACGAAGCCCAGAAGACGCAGCTATTCACCTGAGGCAAACCACAGAAAGAAGCCTTCCTAAAATTAAAAGAAGCACTGACAACCGCTCCAACATTAGGGTTACCTGATCTGTTTAAAGATTTTCACCTGTTTGTACATGAAAGGATGCAACTAGCACTGGGAGTCCTGACGCAATGTCTGGGAGGCTGGTAAAAGCCAATAGGCTATTTTTCCAAACAACTTGACAAC
>NW_005070137.1:0-503 GCF_000277835.1 Geospiza fortis | reverse complement strand
AAAAAAAAAACAGATAGAAAAAAGAACAGCACACTCAACTCAGCTTTCTTCTGGCATGGAAGAATCAACGGTAGAGCAAATCACAAATTAAAGCATAAACCTAATATTTGCTTTCTTTCACCTCATCTGATTAGAGCCATTAAATTTGCATCATCCTTAGCTGTGCAATAATTATCACGGAAAGCTTAGCCTGTTAAATTCAATTCTCACATTGCAAAAGCTTTCCAGGGAGAGAGTCTCCTTTACTCATAATCTTCTTTCTAAAGGTGCTTAGAACTGACTTGTAAGAACCTCCTTATCCCAAACCAAAGAAGACGGGGCAGAAAATGATGAATTTGTAGCTGAGACCAACTTTAATATTGCTTTGCACTACATCATCCTGACTCTTACCATACTCAATGAGTTTAATGTCACTTTCCCTCACTCCTCATCTGAGAGAAAAAAAACAGGAGGAAAAAATTAATAGCAAAGAAGGGAATATGTAAGGGAAGAAGTTCCTAAAA
>NW_005070136.1:0-503 GCF_000277835.1 Geospiza fortis | reverse complement strand
TTTTAAAAATTCCTTGTAAAAAATGTATCATAATTATCAGACTATGAAACAATTTTAGTTGGGATAAAAGTTCTAAATTTGTCTAGATAGTGGCAAAGAAGCCAAGAAAATAGGAAAGAAAGAAAAAGAGAGCAAAAGAGTCAGCTTCAGTCTGCAAGCTCGTTCTAGAAGTAGTCCGCTAGAAAAAAGAATCCCCAGTTGAATTTCCAATGTATTCATGCACTTGATTCAGTAACTGGTCAATGTAAAAACCAATCCTTTTGTACAACTTCTCCCAGCAACAAAAACTCCAACAGCTTGACACCACCATCATGCCTGTCCCAGACGTATTTAAAAGAGAAATGATGCTTTCTTGAAAATCTATTTGCATAAAAGTTGCAAGATATTGGAGGGGTTCTCCACATTCTCATTTCTCTATGTGGCTTGAAAGTATATTTGATAAACATGCAACAAAGCACATGTTTTATAAGGTAGAATAAAATGGATGATTTGGGAATTGATCT
>NW_005070135.1:0-503 GCF_000277835.1 Geospiza fortis | reverse complement strand
ACCTCTAGAGGTCCCTTCCAACCTGAACTTTTCTATGGTTCTATTGAAATGCTGACTCCACACATGGAAAATTTGGGTTCTTTAGAAAGCATTTTTGCCAGCATCTGCTCTTGAGGCTGGTTTCTACAGCTTTGTTTCGCTTTGGTAACACCTTTCTTCATGGTCCTTTTGTAATTAGAACTCCTGTGTCATTGTCTAATACCCATATAGATCTGTGTAGTACTGAATATGATGCCATGAAACATCAGTGTTTATAAATTCCAGTTAATCAAGTTGTGTTCCAGTGTTCAAGAACGTGTCCTATGTGAAATAACCTAAATCCACAGCTGCCTTTCCTACTTAAAGTGTCTGGGAACAAATTCTTCTGCAAGAGGTTTGCTTTTCTGTCAGGTAAAATGGAGTGTGGGGTGTAAGCACCTTTCCCATTAATTTGTAGAGAACCCACTCAGCCTTCAGAAAGCCTACAGAAATAAAAAATCCTTATAGCCCACTTGGATGGTATA
>NW_005070134.1:0-503 GCF_000277835.1 Geospiza fortis | reverse complement strand
TATTCATAGACCCTTATGCATAGTAAAATTCTCCGGAAACTAGTTTACATGTTCCAATAACTGTTTAGCATGGCTCCTCTTTGGATTCATCTTGTTAGAGCATGCATATTCCTTGGTTGTGGTTTTAGTCCTTTTTTATCATCACCTTCAGTTTTGGCCCGGCCCACACTGTCTTCAGACGGTGAGTGCTGATAGTTGGCATATCTGTAGCAGGTGTCCTTATCCTATGTTCATTGGATCTTATCCCATCCAAGCAGGCATTTTAACACAAGCATACTTATATCAGCTATTTCACTACTATGTCTAAGCTTAATTAACAACAGAAATAAAAAGTATATCAAAGTTACTTTAACGCTACACATATAAATCCATTTCAATATTTGTGAAAACACAGTATTATAATATGTATCTATAAGACTTATGTTGAATTTTTGTACGGTTTGCTTAAAAAGGTAGGTGAGGTCTCATATAAAAGTAGCCTTTAACTATTGTTTCAAAGGGAA
>NW_005070133.1:0-503 GCF_000277835.1 Geospiza fortis | reverse complement strand
TGTGGTTGCAGCACCAGCTGGATAACACACAGGAGAAGGGAGAAAAAACCAGTTATGTCCTTTCACTGAACTTAGGAAGACAGTATTAGGTCTTACTGTCAGCCCTGAAAGGCAACATACAGCTTTTTTCCATAATACCCATTCACAGGCACTTCAGTCTGTTCTTTGACGTTCAGTTAAATGATTCCACTTATTTTTTAAGACTTTAGGAGGGGATAATCCAGTACAATGGTGCTTTGCTTAAATTCAAAGTTATCTGTACTTTGAAAGCCAGGTTATAATCAAATAATTGATAGTTCTATATGAAATATGGAGGTCTCACAGCTCCACTGCTGTGGTTCAGCTGGTGGTACCTTGTACCATGACCAGCATCTCGCAGGGAATGAGCATGGAGTGACAAGACAAGGCAGAAGAACTTTAAGCTGAAGGAGGTCAGAGTTAGATCAGATGTGAGGAAGAAATGATTCCCTGTGAGCCTGGTGAGGTCCTGGCACAGGGTGCCC
>NW_005070132.1:0-503 GCF_000277835.1 Geospiza fortis | reverse complement strand
ATTCCAATAGACCGTGCCAGACAAGAGGTATTAAAATGGCTTGCAATATTTAATGCAAATCCAAGCTGCAAAAAATATTGTCAGAAGACCCTGAGCTCACCCTAACACAGCTAGTGGATGCTTGCAATCGCCTCGGTACCCCTGAACATGCAGCAGCCATGCAGGCAGAGGTGCTAGCGAATGCCATCACAATAGCTCTGGAAAAAAACGTAGAAATGCAGACACAAACCCTAGCAGAGGCCCTAACAGCATTTAAAGGGGCAATTGAAAACCAACAGAATCCAAGGGACACGTGCTCTTCCTGTGGTCAAAGAGGGCATTTTAAGAGAGAATGTCCTAAACTACGAAGGAGGCCACCTCCAAAAAACAGTGGATACAGTGGTCTTTGTCAAAATGCTAACAGTTTTCGCCCAGCACAGGGTTGTCCATGACATCTGCCAGGAAACATGCAGCCGAGCACGGTTCAGTGGTGTGCGAGGACACAAGAACCACTGTACCAGAGG
>NW_005070131.1:0-503 GCF_000277835.1 Geospiza fortis | reverse complement strand
ACAAAGAACACACAACCCAGTAGTTTGCATCAGCTAAGGACCCAACCCCACATTCTCTCTCACTCTGTTAACCAGAAAATAATTCTATTATGTAGAAATAAAACCCTTTTTACTACAGAAACACAAGGAAAAAAATTAAAAAAGAAATTCAATGAGCTTAGAAAATGTAACCAAGCATTCCCTAACAACAAACTTGAAGCGCCCCTCAAAGACCCCTACAACAAAAATTTAAGTTAAATGCTCGTGCAAGAAGAAAGACCTCAAGAATGTTATGAAGTTTAACAAATCCTGTCAAATCAAAATTTAAACAAGTTCCTTAAGGGAAGTAAGAGCACTGTACATTTTGTATTTTTCTAGAGAACTGGAATGGGTTTAAGTTTTGATATAAGAGCTGATCCCAAGCAAAGTTTGGAGTTAAATGCTGCAAATGCCCTGTACCACCACATAACTCCCCAGCTCTGGTACAATACTCTTCTAGAAAATCCACTCTCCACGGAGGTTAC
>NW_005070130.1:0-503 GCF_000277835.1 Geospiza fortis | reverse complement strand
AGAGAACAAAACAGCCAACCCGAGAGTATCTGGTATAACTTATCAGATTTCTGAACAGGTAAAATGGGAGTATTGAAATCAGATTGGCATACTTTCTATAACTTTAACTGCAGAAAATTTTCAATGATTGGTCTGATTCCTTCTCTGTCTTCTTTCTTTAGGGGGTACTGCTTAATTCTCACAGGTTGTGTCCCTTCCTTAAGCTTAATTACTATGGGGGAGGCATTTTTTGCTCTCCTTGGTACATCAGAGGCCCATACCCCGGGAAATACTTGACTTAGTATCTCTTCATCAGTTTCCTCCTGAATTTCAGTAGCTGTTAAGGTTAAACTTAATACTTCTATGTACTTTTGATCATTCTCCTCCAGAGTAACCTCTCCATTTTTGAATGTAATGGTTGATTGTAACTGCTCCAATAACTCTCCCCCTAAAAGTGCCTTTGGGAATTGGGCATATACAAAAACTCATGAATACTCCATTGTTTTCTTAATTTATACTTCAAA
>NW_005070129.1:0-503 GCF_000277835.1 Geospiza fortis | reverse complement strand
ATCAGCAGGGAGGCCTGGCAAGTGGCCACTCCCAGGAGTTTGGGTGTTTCACAAACAAGGAATGTTTGTGGCCCCCCAGGGCTCTGGGACCCGGCATAAAAGGCTGCTCTGCTGCAGGCTCTGCATCCTGGTCTCTGGCCTCCCTTCCCTCGAGGAACGAGGTAAGCCTGAGCCCGCTCCATCCCTCCGTGTGGGCTGAGCTGCTGTCATGGAGGCTGCCCGGCTTGATCCTTGGGCTGCCTCAGCTTGGCCCTGGCACAGAACTGTTGGAGGGCCGTCAGCCTTTCCATGCTGGGGGCTGGGGCCAGCTGGGACGAGGGGGCTTTGTTCCAGCAGAAGGGGATCAATGGGGCTCAGCCTCAGGGGGATGTGCCCAGCAGAATTTGCACCTGCCATGGTGTAACAAAATGTGCCAGTGCACGCCGGGACATTGTCTGACAGAGCCGTGTCTGCTCTGGAGATGGGCTGTGACCAGTCTTTCCACAGGGCCCTTAAAGCCACTG
>NW_005070128.1:0-503 GCF_000277835.1 Geospiza fortis | reverse complement strand
GTTAGACTCACACCAGAACTGGACTTCTTCCTCTGCATTTCAGCCCCTGTGTGGAATCTTACAGCTCACTGAACAACAATTAGTTACCAAAGGAGTAACAGCATTTGGCTGGAAAAGACTTTTAAGGTTACCAAGTCCATTCATTTTTTGCTCATCTTCCAGAAATTCAAATACATACAGTTCTAGGTATGTAAAATTGCTGAGAGAAAACATTATTGCCCTCTCAACTGAGCAGGAAAGAAACTTGACCATTATCAAACAGTTTCTCCAGGCAATCATGGGTATCTTCTGCCATGTGCTAATGATGGCAGCCTTTGCATCACAGTTCTTTTCCTACAGAAAATATTGAGATATTATTCCTTATTCTTCCCTAGGAAACCTGTGATAGAAGAGACAAAATGGAAAAGAGGAAAAAAAAAGGGAAGTGTGCCCTCCTTACACCCTCCTTGTTTTTCATTGCCTACAAACAAGTCCTGCCTCTCACAGCAGAGCAGTTCAGCTGT
>NW_005070127.1:0-503 GCF_000277835.1 Geospiza fortis | reverse complement strand
TTTTGGGGCGTTTTTGGGGCCGTTTTTTGAGGCATTTTTGGCTTCCCCAGGTGGAATTTTTGGGGTGAAATTTCGGATTTTTCATCCCATTTTGGGTCATTTTGCGATGAAATTTCCAATTTTTAATCCAATTTCCAACTTTTCATCAAACTTTTGGGGGTTTTGGGCTGAAATGTCCAACTTTCAACCGGATTTTTGGAATTTTGGGCCAAAGTTTCCAATTCTCCATCAAACTTTGGGGATTTTGGGCCAAAATTTCCAATTTTCCATCAAACTTTGGGGATTTTGGGCTGGAATTTCCAAATGTCCACGAGATTTTTGGGATTTTGGGCCAAAATTTCCAATTTTCCGTTGAATTTTGGGTCAGAATTCCCCGTTTTCCATCAAATTTTGGGCTGAAATTTCCAATTTTTAATCAAATTTCCCATTTCCCTTCAAATTTGGGGATTTTGGGCCAAGATTTTGAATTTTCCATTAAATTTTGGGCCAAAATTTCCAATTTT
>NW_005070126.1:0-503 GCF_000277835.1 Geospiza fortis | reverse complement strand
TTTTACATGTGCATTTAGCACATTCTTTTGACCGTTGGTCCAGTTGTTTAAGAACACTTGAGCAAAATGAGGAAAGAATTGAAGGAGGAAAAGGATTGGTACTGACTGCAGAGCTAAGTGAAAAGGCAAATGGTAGAAAGTTTTGAAATAGATACATGTTCTGTCTAGCTGATATGATCACATTTCAGTAGGAATTTATGCTCACATAACACTAAATGGCCTAGCTAGACACCACAGCAGTTAGGTGCTGCATAGCCTAATTTCCCCCCCAAACCCCCATTTTGGTTAATGTAGGTCATCAGGAGATAAAAGCAAATTTTTCCTGTGAGTACCTAGTAACTGTAACCCTCTTTCATAGCAGACAAATGGCTCATCATTTTCTTTTTATTCAAGCATAAGTGATAGTTCAAAATGTCCTGAAATCAGCTTTTCAAAGAGGGAAATATGGTGAACAATCTTCAAAATACAGGTCAAGTCTGTCTGCCATAAATAAATGGGGACTT
>NW_005070125.1:0-503 GCF_000277835.1 Geospiza fortis | reverse complement strand
CCAGATTCTGCTGGAAGCCAGCTTTGCTGTCAAGAAGAGCAAAGCCAAGGGACCTGCCCGAGAGATCCAGTTCCTGGGAGTAAAGTGGCAAGACGGATGGCATGAGATTCCCATTGAGGTAATCAATAAGATCACTGCAATGTCTCCAGTGACCAGCAAGAAGGAAACACAAGCTTTCCTAGGCGCCATAAGTTTTTGGAGATCCTGAGTCCAGCCAGATCGTGAGCCCTCTCTACTTGGTTACCCGCAAGAAGAATGATTTCCACTGGGGCCCTTAACAGCAGCAAGCCTTTGCCCAGATCAAGCAGGAGATCACTCATGCCATAGCCCTTGCCCCAGTCAGGCCAGGACCAGAGGTGAGGAATGTGCTTTACTCTGCAGGCAGAAACAGTGGCTTGTCCTGGAGCCTGTGTCAGAAGGTGCCTGGGGAGACTCGAGACCAACCACTGGAATTCTGGAGCCAAAGTTACAGAACATCCAAAGCCAACTACACTCCCACAGAG
>NW_005070124.1:0-503 GCF_000277835.1 Geospiza fortis | reverse complement strand
ACCCAAAAATCCTAAAATTCCCCAAATCACCCCCAAAATCCCAAATTCTTCCTGAATTCCCACAAATCCCACCCAAATTCCCCCCAAAATTCCCCAAATTTTTCCCACAAATCCCACCCAAATTCCCCCCAAATCCCCCAAAATTCCCCAAATTTCCCACGCTGAGATCCCAAAATCCCCAAATTCCACCTCAAATCCCCAAAAATTCTGTCCAAATCCCCCGAAAATTCACAAATTTCACCTCAAACCCCACCCAAATTCTCCCCAAAATTCCCAAATTCCCCTAAATATCTTAAATTCCGCCTGAAATCCACCTCAAATTCCCAAATTTCACCCCAAATTCCCTCAGCACAAAACCCCCAAATTTCCTGGGAAAATCCCACAAAAATTCCCTTCAAATTGGTTAAAAATCCTAAAAATCGGCGCCAAAAATCGAAATTTTGGAGCTCCTGGGTGTCCTGGTTCTTCCAGGTGAGCCCCCAAAATCCCCAGAATTCACCCCA
>NW_005070123.1:0-503 GCF_000277835.1 Geospiza fortis | reverse complement strand
AGACAGCAGCAGAAGTGTTTGAAAAAGGAGAGAAAATCATCCTAATCCTCCTGGAAGCTGGTTTTGCCATCAAAAAGAGCAAAGTTAAGAGACCAGCTTGTGAGATCCAATTCCTGAGAGTAAATTGGCGCGATGGACGGCGTCAGATTCCTACAGATGTCATCAACAAGATCACAGCTATGTCTCCTCCAACCAATAAGAAGGAGACACAAGCTTTCCTAGCTGCCATAAGCTTTTGGAGAATGCACATTCCTGAGTACAGCCAGATTGTGAGCCCTCTTTACCTGGTCACCCGCAAGAAGAACGATTTTCATTTGGGTCCTGCGCAGCAACAAGCTTTTGCCTAGATCAAGCAGGAGATCGCTCATGCAGTAGCCCTTAGCCCAGTCAGGACGGGACCAGATGTGAAGAACGTGCTCTACTCTACAGCCGAGAACAATGGTTTGTCCTAGAGCCTTCAGCAGAAGGTGCCTGAGGAGACTCAAGTCCGACCACTAGGATTT
>NW_005070122.1:0-503 GCF_000277835.1 Geospiza fortis | reverse complement strand
TTCCAAAGTTTGAAAGAAGCCAGTATGAAGATGGTGGTGGCACAAAGGAAATTTCCTATCAGCACAGTTTGCTGTAGGTGAAACACACAGTTTAGGTTCTGTCACTTTTCCATGAGCATTAAAGGAAAGAGACTTGAAATAGATATCTGAAAATAAAGTTAACAACAGTTTTGGTGAACACAGAAACTAAAATAAAGAAGAGATTCCCATTTTGCTAGGAATTAAAGATGTACTAAATGTTTTCATTACTCCAAGGTAATGAGAACATTTCTTTTCTCTGTGCTACTGTAGATTAAAAGCAGTTATAGAACCATTGGCCATTGGAGCTATAGTTGAAAATATTCCTTTCTCCTAAATAATGAATATGTACAGCTTTGTTGGATGTTCAAATAGTCCTATACCAGGCCACACTTGTACAAGTCAGAGAGAAAACTTGAGATTATTATTAAATTTAAAAGGAGCTTTAAAAAAATACCATGGAAGTTTCTGACCACAGATTATTA
>NW_005070121.1:0-503 GCF_000277835.1 Geospiza fortis | reverse complement strand
TCCAGTCCAGCCCCCCTGCCAAGGCAGCGTCCCCTGGCATTCACAACCTTAACCATGTATTTCCTCATGGACCGATTTTGTATAACATCTTGTGGTGAGCAGAGCTGGAAATTCCTCATCCTCGCTTTGCAATTCTTCAGATGCGTCAGGTACCCCACAACACCACCAAACCCCATGCTACCTTAGGCTTCCCAAGTTAAAACACATTGTTACTCACCTTTTTCCCCTCTGTGCTCTCCCCAGTGACATAGGACAGCTTCCGACGGACGTAGAAGAGCATGTCATCCTGCCGGGGGGCCCACTTCTCCATGAAATAGGTTGAAAACATCCAAGTCCAGAACACAATACGGTCATCTTTGAAACACCCTAGGAGGCACAGAAGAAAGGAGATATGAGAGCTGTGAATGAGGGTGTCACTTCAGCTTGTGCTTAACACGACACCAGAACTGTAGTTCAAAGTGCTTCTGTGGTGCACATGACAGTAAAAGATTTTAAAATCACAA
>NW_005070120.1:0-503 GCF_000277835.1 Geospiza fortis | reverse complement strand
CCCATTCCTATCTGACCTGCTTTGAGGGTTAATTAACCTTTTTAAAAGAACTCCTCTTTCTGTTCTGTAGCCTTTTCTCTAAGTTGCATGTATAACTTGTGATGATAATGAACTGTGATATTCTTTACTTTTGCTGATTTTCCATTATTGGGCAAAATAAATTAGCATCCCTGACTTTGGCTGGACTGATTCTACTAGCTAATTCCAGCTGGAGAGTTCTGCTCAATGAACAATTTCAGTAAAATGACATTTGGGAGCAGGAAAGCTAGCTTTGCCAGACAGCCTAAATACAGGGGGATGAACTTGTTCTCCTTTTAGTCAACAGCCAGCACACTCTTATGAGCTGAATTGAACTCAGGTTCATATCTGCCTGAGAGGGTAATGCCATTCCAGTCCCTGGAACATCTCTGACATAGCTGTGTTGTGTTTCCAAGCAGGGGCTCTGGCATGTCTTTCTGCTGACTCTGCTTTTTGCATGGGATGCTGCCACACCATGTAGCCAG
>NW_005070119.1:0-503 GCF_000277835.1 Geospiza fortis | reverse complement strand
CTCACCTCATCCTGGGGACCTCACAAGACCACAGTGTTTACCTTGCCCTTCCCTGTCAGGAGAGGTTTCCAGGCTGACCAGCCTGACCTCTGGGTGTTGGAGTAGCAGGCAGGAGATGGGCAGAGCTCAGGGTCACATTGAAATGCCCATCCCAGCCCAGGCTCTGGTCCATCAGCCCAGGGGACAGGGGTTTGGCAGGAGAGAGCTGCAGGACAGATGTGCACACCTGGATGGGTGTGCAGGTGAGGTGCCTGGGCACTCTCACTGATGGCTGGGGGTTTTTGGTGCCTGCACTCAGGGCTGGTGTGGTGTGGGCAGGAGGTGAAGCTGTGGCCTCAGCCAGTGTGGGCTGCTGAGAGCAGCCTCAGGCCAGCTCTGCTCCTGCCCAGGAGCAGCACCCCAGCACCGAAGGGGGCACAGGGCAGCCCCTGGTGCAGGGTCCAATTTTGGGCAGTTCCTGCATGGACAGAGTGCACAGCTCAGAGCCAGGGCCCAGTTTCTCC
>NW_005070118.1:0-503 GCF_000277835.1 Geospiza fortis | reverse complement strand
GTTCTAATGTCTCATCTTTTATAAGTTGTTTTTTGTTATTACCAGTTTCAAATTTTCCCATCCTTCTAAAGATATGAGGTAGTGACTTACACATATGGGTCGATCTTCTCTCTCAATTGTAACCCTTTTGGAGTCAATATTTAATCCTCCCTTATTTCCTTCCCAGCCCAAGCTTCCTTGTTGAACCTTTTTTTTCTTTTCATTCTCTTGGCCTAATTTTAAAACTTTAGTTGGCATTTTCCCTTCTTGTGGTATAACCTCTATTCTTTTTCTGTAAGCCTTTTCTTAATAAGTTATCTGTCGCAGGCACTAATAAGACATCCTCCATCTAATTTTAGTTTCTTCTTCAATTACCACATCTTTTAATGACAGGAACTGTGAAACTCTTTCCTTTTGTTCCTGTTACTTCTACAGTGCTTTTGCTTACACTATAACTTTTTTGAATATTTAACAGGCATTATTTATTTCTGCCCCTATGTCTACTACAAATTCCAATTCTTCTT
>NW_005070117.1:0-503 GCF_000277835.1 Geospiza fortis | reverse complement strand
TGGGATCCGCCCACTTCCGGGTTTGGCCACGCCCATTGTTCTGTTCTTGGCCACGCCCCCCTTTTGGGTGATACCAATGGGAGGGGAGGAGGGGGGTGAGGCCAAAATGGGGGGGACCCCCAAAAACCCCTCAGGGAACCCCAAAATTTGGGAATTTCCCCCTCAAAATTTGGGACTTTTCCCCCCAAAATTTGGGAGTTTCCTCCCAGGGACCTCAAAGTTTGAGAATTTTTACCCAAAACCCCCCAAAATTTGGGAATCTTCCCCCAAATCCCCCAAGGGACCCCAGAATTTGGGAATTCTCTCCCCAAAACCCCCCAAAATTTGGGAATTGTCACCCAAAACCCTTCCAAAATGGGGGATTTTCCCTGAAGACCCCGCAAAATTTGGGAATTTCCGCCCAAAATTGGGAATTTTCCCCCAGGATGCCCCAAAATTTGGGAATATTTTCTGAGGATCCCTGTCTGTTCTGTCCCTCACCTGTGTCACCTGTCTGTCCTGTC
>NW_005070116.1:0-503 GCF_000277835.1 Geospiza fortis | reverse complement strand
AAAAAAAAAAAGAAAAAAGAAAGGATGAGCATCTGGGGGGAAAAGCAGAGCACAAGAACTAAAAATACAGCTTTGACTGTCTCCCTGTCAATGGATGGGGTGATGAAATATTGCTCGTAGTAGACAGCTAATTAAAAATGGGAGTTTGGAATGAAATAAATCTTCAGCTGCTCTTATTTTCGTGGAGATCAAACCCAAGCTGTGCTCAGAGCTCTGTAAGGTCATGGGGGATGGATTTCATGGCAGGAGGAAAGGAAGGAGTCGTGGAATATCAGGGAATAATCCACAAGGATTAGCAAAGTCCAGATTCTGTCCCTTCACAGGACATGCCAAGAATCCTCAAACCAGGAGTGTTTGGAGAGGAAGTTGGGGGAAGGAAAATGACGAAAAAACAATTTATTTTTAATAAAAATGGAATGGTTTGGGTTGGAGGGACTCGAGAGGGAGAGACCTCCCTCTATCCCAGGATTCTCCAACACTTTCCAGCCTGGCCTTGGACACTT
>NW_005070115.1:0-504 GCF_000277835.1 Geospiza fortis | reverse complement strand
ATCATATAGTCAACCCAGGACACCAATGGTATGAGAGGTGTTGTTTGAGGACCAATCCGGTTCTAGGTGAATGATCCTGCCTATAAATATGTAGAGTTTTCTAATAAAGTTTGCTTTTATGCTTCCTGAACATGGAGTCAATGTCACTGGTCTTCAGCCATTCCTAACTCAATGGTGACAAGCCTGCAGGGCGGCTTTGACCTATCCAAACTCCAGAAAGACCAAGCCAGTGAAAGAAGGGACATTAAACTCCACCAACTTCTCCAGCTGCGAGGAGAAGACCCACACCAGAAATCCAACATGTTCCCAGCTGCTGCGTGAGCTCTTTTCTTACCCCTTCCCAGAGACAAAGAAGGGTAGTTGCCATCTTTGCCTCTCGGCCACGCAGTGAGGTGGGGGTGGGGTGTAAAGTTCAGTTTTCTTTTTTTCCTGTGCTTTATGGGTATCTTGCTCTGTTTATAAACAATTTTATTTTTATTTCACTTTCATCCCCTGGTATCCATT
>NW_005070114.1:0-504 GCF_000277835.1 Geospiza fortis | reverse complement strand
GAGATCTCTCCTGCAGCCTTTAAAAGGTTGTATTTCAGGCTCCTGAATGAGCATGCTGGATCTAGGAATGGGTGTAGAGAAGTACTTAGGGATGAAAATCACCAGATAAAAATCAAAGTTCCTAATGATTGAAAGCCTCAGTCAGCACTACTCTGTGAGAGAACTCTGTGGTATCTGCATTCATCAGCGTGTCTGTATTTTCTGAACCAGCCCTACAGTGACAGTCTGCTGTAGCTGAAAGCAGCCAGCCTGCTCTGATTCCCAGTGCTCAGATAGCCTTTTTCAAATGAGAATACTGCAGATACTAAAAAGTCAAAAAATGGAAAATGTCATTGGAACAAATGTATTTGAAATGAGTTGAAGATTAAAATGAAGGCCTCTCAATACACAGCAGCTTCCTGTGTACAGAAAGATGTGCAGAGCAGCAGGCATGCTACTGCACCTGGTGAACTAGCCTGCTCTTTTGCTTCAGGCTAGCGAGAGACAGGCAATGAGTTACTTACA
>NW_005070113.1:0-504 GCF_000277835.1 Geospiza fortis | reverse complement strand
CCCATTCCTTTTTATACACTGTTCCAACACAAGTGGACTTGATTGGTCCTTTAATCAACACACCTCATGATTGGCTAATTAAGAAGACACCCTTTGGTGAACATCTTATGAGAAAACAACTGTTCAAAACACCAGCTGCAAGATTCTTTTAATTCTTTCTCTCAGCCTTCTCAAACCTCCCCAGAACAATTCCTGGGAAATTTTATCTGTCTTTCTCTCTCTGACCAGGCTGTTGCAACCACAGGTCCCCCTTTTTTTTTAAAGGAGGAGGCAGTGTTTTTAATCCCCTGCAGGGCCCTTTGCAGGAAGGAGACCAAACACGACTCAAGAGGTTCCCTTAGTAATTTGCCACTTATCAATCAGAACCTCAATTGGACACTGACTCAGAATGGTCAGAGAGATTTCCAATGTATACCATCAAATCCTTTACAATAGAGCTTTGTTGTTCCTTATAAAAATCAACCATTAATTCTAAAAATCAGTTACTAATTCTAATACAGTAAC
>NW_005070112.1:0-504 GCF_000277835.1 Geospiza fortis | reverse complement strand
TGCCCAGGACTAAAAGTCCACACAGATTTTGAGTATCTCCAAAGGCAGAAGTTCTACAACCCTCTCTAGGCACCTTTTTCACTGCTTACTCTCTTAACTATGAAAAATCTTTTTCTTATAGTCAAACTTTTCTTTGCTACAACTTGTGACTATTGCCTCTTGTCCTCTTGCTGTACATCTTGAAGAAAAATCTGGCTCCATGTCCTTTGTAACCTCCATACGGGCACTGAAAGATAACAAATAACTCCATCCTAGTCCTCTCTTCAAGTAGAACAGAACCAGCTTCCTCAGTCTCTTGTTACATGCTCACATGCTCATATTGGTGGCACTTTTCTGAACTGAACATTGCAGTTGTCAGTACTTCTCTTACTGAAAAGCCCAAAATCTGTCACACAACTCCAGATTTAACTTCAGAAGTGTTGAACAAATTGGAAGAATAACTTGCCTTGTGGTCTTGCTAATGTAACCAGCAGCTGTTAGCCTTTATCTCCACAAGGGCACAAC
>NW_005070111.1:0-504 GCF_000277835.1 Geospiza fortis | reverse complement strand
CCCATCCCATCCCCTTGGACATCCCCAGGGATGATGAAGGGGGAGGAGGGCACGGGGCCGATGCCCCATGGCAGTCGTGCTCCATTCACCGAGCCTCCCTGTGCTGGGCCTGCCTCGGGAGCGTGGATCCAGGGAGGCTCAGCTGTGTTCTCCAGCCTTTCCCGCAGCTCCTCAGCTCTCGCTGTGCCTGCTCTTTGCCAGAGCCAGCTGAGGACCCGACAGAAGACCAGAAGCACACCCAGAGGCGTTTCAGCCGTAGAGCTCAGGTACCCACAGCCGTCCCTGCCCGGTGCCCTTGCTGTGCAGCTGAGCAGCACCGCTGTGGACAACTCTCTCTTCTTGGCCCTTCCTCCTGCAGAATTTTTGGAAATACGTCAGGAACAATGAACGGGAAGAGACCACCATTGCAGCCCTTGAGGGCATGGTACGCTGTGACCCCTACAATGCTGAGGCTTGTGCTGCTGTGCTGGATTTGCTTGCACAGACGGAAACCTCCAATCTGAA
>NW_005070110.1:0-504 GCF_000277835.1 Geospiza fortis | reverse complement strand
TCAGCTGTGGCAGAGGCTTTGAGCCAGAATGTTCTCTTGAGGGCTGCTGGCTTTGGAAAGCTCTCCTGAGCTTGCAAGTGTGGAGTGAACCAGTGACCCTCTGATCCATTTGGGACCCCATGGCTCAGGGTCAGCCCTTTGCTGTGGAGCTGCTCCTGCACTTCCACTTCTCTCTGCGAAGACGTGGCTTATTAAACAACCTGCTGGGTTTGTCTTTCCTATGCCTGCAGGCAGTATCACAGGATATATCAGCAGCAAAGGCAGAAGTTGTATGGTTTTCTGAAGGAGCGTGAAGTGGACATCACTTGCCGAGAACGCCTTGCTCTTCTCAACCACACCTTCCAGAGTGAGATAACAAAGATCAGAGGAGATCCCATGCTGTTAGAGGATGACATTTTCTCCCTTGAGCCGAAGGTAAATGATGGCAGAGAACCTCCCTTCCTGCTTCTCTTTTTCTTCTTCCTCCTCATCCCTGAGTAAGGTCACTTGACTGATCCCTGCCTC
>NW_005070109.1:0-504 GCF_000277835.1 Geospiza fortis | reverse complement strand
AGGAATGGAGAAAAATGCATTGACAATATTGATAGTGGCGTACCGCTTCGCTGTCTTGGACTCAAGCTCATACTGGAGCTCTAATATGTCTGGCACAGTAGCGCTCAGTGGTGGAGTCACTTCATTCAATGGACGGTAGTCCCCCGTCAATCTCCATTCTCCTTCAGATTTATGTACAGGCCAAATGGGGCTGTTGAAGTGTGAGTGAGTCTTGCTGACCATGCCTTGGCTCTCCTGCTCATGGATCATTTTGTGGATGGGAATCGCAGCATCTCGAGTTGTTGTATACTGTCAGCAATGCACTGTTGAAGTGGCAATTGACACCTGTTGCTCTTCTCCCTTCAGAAGTCCTACTGTAGATGGATTCTAAGACAGTCCAGGCAAGGTGTTCAATTACTGGACACCCTCTGTCGCTACATCCGCTATCCCAAATGCCCATCTGACTTCTTTTGGGCCCTAGAAATACTCACTTCAGAAGTAATCTATGCCCAAAATGCATGGGGC
>NW_005070108.1:293-504 GCF_000277835.1 Geospiza fortis | reverse complement strand
TGTTTGTCTTTTGCACTTTTGGGATCTAGAAACAAACCATCACGACCCTGCTTGCCCTAGTGTAATGTGACAGGGCTGCAGGTGAATCTTAACGGTGGTAGAATCCTGACTGAGCCGGCTCCTGCCTGGAGCTGCTCCTGGTGCTTGGTGGGCCCAGCTGGACCCTGGGCTGGTGGCAGGGGAGGGGTTAGTAGCAGGCTAGATGTTAAAA
>NW_005070108.1:0-229 GCF_000277835.1 Geospiza fortis | reverse complement strand
AGGGGGGGTGCTGGCAGGCACCCCAGGCCCGCTGTGTTGTCTCTTTGCCAGCCAGAAAGGAAAAAGAGCTTTCCTGGTATTTTTCGTTTTCAACATGTATTTTTCACAGAGGAGTACAGCTTCTCAGTAGTTCTACAGACTGTCAGTTACACAGAAGCTGTTGCATCACTTCTGTAGATGCCTCCCATGCAAAACCACCACACCACAAGAGAACTGTTTTCTTGTAGAG
>NW_005070107.1:0-504 GCF_000277835.1 Geospiza fortis | reverse complement strand
AGGTGCAGCACCTCAGCTACAAACTTCACCTGTGATTTTGGTGTGAAGGATTCAGGTGTTGATATGGCATTGATGGCGTTGACGTTAAATTAATGTAGTGAGAGTCCCATTTCTTTCTGGAGTACAAGCTCTATACTCTAAATCTTTGGGAGGGAGAAGGAAAACTGCTTGAAGGAGTAGTGCCTTACTGTAAATGAAAGCTAACTTACTGGATGATGAGAAAAAGTCAAAGAGAACTAATTTAAACTTGTGATCTTTTTAGCATTCTCTTTGGCTGGTTTTCTTTAATGTGTTAGAAGCATACCTTCCCTTCTCCTTACAACTCTGAAATAGAGGTATAACACTGTATGAAAGAAGGTAAAGACATGTCTTCCCACAGCAAACTTCTACAGTTACAGCATCAGATATTTTGTGGCCTGTGATTTCTGGAACGTGATGCAAAAGCATTGATGCTTTTTTCCTTGTAGATCCCAGGAATCTTTTGTCCATGCCTTGGGAAAGTTT
>NW_005070106.1:0-504 GCF_000277835.1 Geospiza fortis | reverse complement strand
TTCGGGGACCCCTTCCCGGCCAGAAGGTGCCCCGCTGATTTCAATGGTCTGAACGGGATTGGGAGTTCACGAAACCAATCAAAAATCACCCAACTGAAACCAGATCCACAGCCAAAGAGGGATAAAAATGGGCCCAGTTCTCGGAAACTCAGTATGATCCAGGGGGGACCTCCGAGACCGAGGTGCTTTTTCCACTCAGAAATCGATGTGCACGAAGAATCCACGCTGGAAAGGAACCGTGAGTATCGCGTGGTTGAGTGGGGTGTGACCGAGCGTGTGTGTGAGACGTGATTCTATCACGAAGTGAGTGTGGACTCCATGATCGCATTTCCACTCACCTGCGAGGGGCGTGGTCAGTCAAGGGGGAAGCGGACGCTTTTTCTTAACACACGTGGGACCCGGGACTTGTAGGAAGTTCAGGGGGGAATCAGTCACGGTTGTGTCAGAAAGGGGAAAAAAAAAAGATGGTCCTGGAAAATTCCGGGAGCCCGTCTGCCTTCTGAT
>NW_005070105.1:0-504 GCF_000277835.1 Geospiza fortis | reverse complement strand
TCCAAGCATGGATTTCTCGTGATTCCCTTCAAACCCTTGAACATGGTTTCTCATGATTCTTCTTACGATTAAACAATAATTTTATCTTACGATTAAACAATAATTATATCTAATTACTAAGCAATCATCACATCGAACAATTATATAATTTATCATATACTGATTACACAGGTGCAGTTTCACATGATCTAGCAAATACAAGGCCTAACATTTCCCAGGGCCTACTAAGCCTAACTTTCTTTCTAACTCCCCGAATTTTCTCTGATTTTAAAAACATTTTATCCCTATACTATCACCTTGGTGGCATCAGGGTACATTGGGCACCAGCGTCAACCAAAGCCTTATATTTCTGTGGGTCAGATGTGCCAGGCCATCGGATCCACACAGTCCAATAGATCCAATTGTCCCTGTCCTCTACCAGGCTAGAGGCAGGCTCCCTCTATTCCTGGTCATGGCACACATTGCTCTCTTCCTGTAAATAGGTTCCTGAGGTTCCTTCAAGAG
>NW_005070104.1:0-504 GCF_000277835.1 Geospiza fortis | reverse complement strand
ATTACCAGTAAAGAAGTCAGATAGGACCTACAGACTTGTTCAAGATTTAAGAGAAGTAAACAAAAAACCAGTGAATCGGTACCCAGTAGTGCCTAACCCCTATAGATTACTAAATAATATCCCCCCATTGCACCAGTGGTTCAGTGTGATAGACTTAAAAGATGCTTTTTGGGCATGTCCACTGGCAGAGAAAAGTAGGAATATATTTGCTTTTGAATGGGAGGACCCTGATTCCAGGAGGAAGCAACAGCTTTGGTGGACTAGGTTACCCCAAGGGTTTTCCGAATCCCCAAACCTATTTGGTCAAGCCTTGGGAGAAGTACTACAACTCTTCTCTATCAAACCTGAGATAAAGCTCATCCAGTATGTAGATGATTTGCTTCTCTCAGGACAGGAAGGAAACGAAGTTCGAAAATCCATCATAGCATTGTTAAACTTTCTGGGAAACAAAGGACTTCGAGTATCAAAAGGGAAACACCAGTTTGTAGAGAGGGAAGTAAAATA
>NW_005070103.1:0-504 GCF_000277835.1 Geospiza fortis | reverse complement strand
TATGGGCATCAAGGCTGTATTTAGAACAGAGTACGTTGCTCTAGTGTCGACTAGAAATTTTACTTCTTTTTCCATTTCCTCCAGCTTCAGATTTACAACCAGAGGGGCTGCTGGGGTAGTCTCCTTTGGTCCCCCCTAATCCTCCTGCACATGGGCAACTACCCCTCTCCTTTGATTCCCTTGACCATTCTGTTTCTATTCTGGACAGTCCCTCTTCCAATGGCCCTGTTTCTTACAGTTTGCACATTGATTTCTGCCTAATTGAGGAGGGCCTTGCCTGGGTGGTCTTTGCCCGCTTTCATGTTTTTCTCTCCACTCTTCCTGCACTACTGCTATTAAGTTTTTCATCCCTCATTTATACCCCTCTTCCCTGTTGCTGAAGACCCTCCAAGCCTCCCCCAATAAAGTTTTCAAATTCCGTGCATCTTCTTCTCAGATTTTCTGGAGTTTACGCCTGTGGACTGTCCTAAAAATAAATTAATTAGTTGTTGTATCCCCACATCA
>NW_005070102.1:0-504 GCF_000277835.1 Geospiza fortis | reverse complement strand
ATCACTAAAGTTTCTCTTAATATTCACGCAATATTTATCCTTTAATTGCGAGAACCAATCGTCTCATTATCCATCTATAACACCGTAGTGTGGGCAAGTCACAGGTTCCTTTTTTCCTCTGAAAAATGGGAGAGGGGAAGAAGAAATGTGGTGCCAGAGCTGTATCCCATCAGGTTGTGTTTCCCTCCTTCCTCTTTCTGTCTGTCTGTTGGAGTTTGCTTTAGAATTCCAAGGCCTTTTCCTGTGCAGGGTTAGGAGGCAATGGTTGCTCTCAATCATTTTGGTGCCGAGTTAGTCTTTTGCGTGTGTTCTGTGTCAATTTTCCCTCTTTCTTGTGGTGTCCCATGGCTCTGGTGGAGTGGGGGGTTTTTTGCTCCATGCTGGGAGAATTGGGGAAGGAAGTGACAAACTGAAATGACTGCAGGGAAAGCTGTTTGAGCCCTGTGATGTGGTCACGTAGTAAGGTGAAGGCTATGGGAAAGTGGGAAAGTAGCTGGACTGCAT
>NW_005070101.1:0-504 GCF_000277835.1 Geospiza fortis | reverse complement strand
AAAAAATATTCTCCACATGCAGGTATGTGAAATTCATACACATGCAACCTCTCAGGCTTGTCTATATCTAAGTAGATAAAAACAAAATTTATTTACAGATGCTTTTCAGAAATATTGTTTATAGCTTTTTTCTGACTTTGTGACTATTGTGCAGACATTTGAGCTGAGCACAGCAATGTTGTGTTATAATGGTTTGCAGAATGTTATAAGAAATGGCATTGCTTCTTACCTAATGTTCCCTTGTTTGTTTTCTTGGCTGTAACGTTGCACTGAGAGGTCACAGTCCATTGTTTTTCTGTTGTTATAACCAGGGTTCTTGCAGTGCTGCTGAAAGTCAGGGCACTGTCTTTGACCTAGTGAGTGTGAGTGAAACTCAGTTCCTCTCTGTGTGACTTGTGGTTTCACTGAATTCAGCTGCAGTGTTCTGATGCAGTTCTGCATCCCCAGGATTTGCAAATCAGTACGTACAACCAGAAAGACCCATCATCTCCTGCTACTGTGCCA
>NW_005070100.1:0-504 GCF_000277835.1 Geospiza fortis | reverse complement strand
AGCTTTACAACTTTCACAAAAGTTGTATAGTTTTGATTATCTCCGCAAAACATGAGGACAAAATACAGTACACCAACTCACGGACTTACCTTGGATTCCATATCCGGGAAAGGACCATCATACCCCATCAGCTCATCATCAGAGATGACCCAAAAACCCTGAGAGACTTACATAGTCTGTGCGGATCCATCACCTGGGTACGTTCCCTGCTAGGAATTACAACAGAGAACCTCGGTCCCCTGTTCAACCTTCTCTGTGGCAACAAAGACCTAGACTCTCCATGCACTCTCACAATTGAAGCCTGAGATGCCATCACCAAGGTCCAAGAAGCCCTGTCTTCACGCAAAGCCCATCGCTTCTAGCCCAGCCTGCCTTTCCAGTTCGTCATTCTGGAAAAAGCACCCCAGTTCTATGGACTGATTTTCCAATGTGATACTCAACTTCAAGACCCTTTACTGGTACTGGAATGGATCTTTTCAAACAACCAACCTACAAAGACAATTA
>NW_005070099.1:0-504 GCF_000277835.1 Geospiza fortis | reverse complement strand
TTAAGTGAATGGCACTTACATTGCTTCCAGTAGATTTCTCATCAGTGTTCTATGTGCAGACTTTGTGTTTAAAATCTGATTTCTCCCTGGTATGAAACAAATTAACAAATTTGGGAAGTACTTTTATAGTGAGTGTGGACAGTTTTTTGATTCTGGAATGCTACTGGCTACAGAATTCTAATAAAGCTACAGGAAGCAGATACACTAGAATGTCTGGTGTAATAATTGAGTGACAATAGCAGGATTCTGCTATTTTATGAGGTTATGATCCTGTTCCCAAACTATGAGGCCAAAGAATGAACACTTTATTCCAATATCAGAACTACATTATTGCCTCATGAAACAGTGCAAGAGCACAGTACTGGTAAGATATGATTACTATTAGTATTACTGTAGCTTTTTGTACTTTTAAACTGTTAAGGCTGTTTAGTGCAAATCTGATGAGAGCTAAATGTAACTTATGGGTGCATAGGGTGAGATGGTAATGAGTTTGGTATTGGATAA
>NW_005070098.1:0-504 GCF_000277835.1 Geospiza fortis | reverse complement strand
AAAAAAAAAAAATGGAAGCCAAAAAACCCAAACCCAGATTGGGAGTAGATATCAGCAATAGGAGATGTAAATGCAGACTTAAATAGTTGTACTGGAAACCAGACTTTAGAAGCTGCAAGTAACCATTGTGTGTACACAAATGCTGTGATTTGGGTCCATTTTAGGGGTTTACCTTTGGGACTCATGTAAGAAGGCTCAATGTCCTGGCCTCCTTGGAAAGAAAGTGAACTGAGACAAAACAGGATGAGTCTGGGCCTACCAGTTCTATTAGGTCAATTTATCCTGACCTCTTCAACTTGAAAATGTTGTGATCATTGGACTGTTAATGTTTGTGCAATTTTTCTGATGATAATGTCTTCTTTTCTCCTCAGCCATAGAGAAAAGCAAGACCTTTGTGAGAGTTTTCCACTTTATTTTCTCCTTCTTTTCTCTTCTCTGTTCAGCGAATAGAGTGGAGACTGTAGATGGTATTTGTTTCAGATGTGTGCTTTTGAAATGATGATA
>NW_005070097.1:0-504 GCF_000277835.1 Geospiza fortis | reverse complement strand
TATTCCTCTTACTTGGGACCAGTCCCCCATGGCTGGGTGATTGAGACTCTGATGGTAGGTCCCTGGGCTACCACACCAAATCACAAAAACTGCAATGTAGGTAACCATTGTATGTATCTATTTCTCATCAGAGCTAATAGTGTTATTCTTTGCTGATTTTTAGTATAAAACTTAGAGAGCTGGATGCAATAAATAAATGACACAAGAGAAATATTCCAGGTGCTACTAGAATAGATAATTATGTGACATTTGTTTATTTATGTATGGATTAAGTAACCCAGAAACATTGCTATTCACTGGAAAGCAATTACTCCTGCCAATAAAGAAGCATGAATTAAAATATTCAGTTGAAGACACCACTGTAGGACAAAGTTGGAAAGATTGCTGCTTCTGGAAATCTAGGTTATTTTCTCATTTTAGGTGAGTGCAGCTTTCAATTAATTTGTCAGTATCATCACTGACTTTCTTAAGGACATGAAAAATATATGTGTGTCACATTATGTG
>NW_005070096.1:0-504 GCF_000277835.1 Geospiza fortis | reverse complement strand
CTGCAGTCATGCTCTGGTTTTGGTTGAAATTAACTTTTACTTTTTGACAGATTGTGCCAGTGCAACCTGTCTTATGCATGTGATTCTATGTTTAGGAAGTTGTACAATTCTCACCCTTCCCTTTACACAGGGAAAACTGCCCCAGTGCTGTCCATGTAGGGGTGGCCAGGCAAACACTGGTGACTTCAACAAGGCTAAATACACCTGTGTATATAATCTACATAAACAGAAGGCCTGTGCTTATAAACTGAGCTCACCAAGTATTAGAGTCAGATATTCACAGGATATTAAGAGAGTTGCTGGAGTCTTTTGGGATGGGTGTCAGCTGAGCTTTTTGGTTTGTGTTCTAGGGCTACTAGGCAGATATCTCTATGAGGAAGAATCACAATCATTTACAAAACTAACCTGACCAAGATTGAGGTCAGAGTGTCTGATGCTGCATTAGTCATCGAGTTGGAGCTTACTGTGGTAAATTCTGGAGTCCTGGAGCACAGTTTAGAAAGT
>NW_005070095.1:0-504 GCF_000277835.1 Geospiza fortis | reverse complement strand
CCCTCACATTTCCCTTTATTCCCCTCATAATAATCCCCCAAGGCTCCCCACTCACCTGAGAGGACAGCAGCCATGGTCTCGTCGTTCTGCTCTGTCAGGTGCCGTGCAGCCAGCCCTGGGCACAGAGCTCCATCAGCGCCTGCTCCTCAGCAACATGGCCGCCCTGCCCTCCCCTCAGCAGCCCCGGGGGTGCAACCAGGCAAGATGGCCACCAAAGCCACCTGGGATGGCAGGGAGGGCACAAGAGGGACCCTGGCGACTGGGACTCACCAAAGAACCTGAGGGCCGCCTCTCGCAGCGGGGCCTGAGGGCTCAGCAGGTAGCGCTGGCTGTCCAGCACAAACTGTTCGGCCCTGCGGCTGTCCTTGGCCAGCTGGAGAGAGGACAAAGGTGTGGGCATTCCTCAGAGCAGCCCCATGGCTCAGAGCCCTCCCTCATGCCAGGGCCATGGAGGGGCCATGGAGGACATGGAGGAGGCGCCTGTTCTTGAGCCAGGGCCAAGGG
>NW_005070094.1:0-504 GCF_000277835.1 Geospiza fortis | reverse complement strand
TGGCAGGGCTGGGTTAGTGCTTGGATTCAGTGAGCATAGAGGCCTTTTCCAATCTAAACAATTACATGTGATAGGAATCTAAGAAGCCTGAGATGGGGGCAGAAAAACTATCTACCATTTTCCTCCTAAAGTTTACAGAAACACTGAAAGTCTGAAAGAAATTTTTTTTCTTGCAAAGTACATAAAATGCATAAAAGTTCCTACCTATCCAACTCCAAGGTAGTGGAAAAACCCCCACAATAAGGCTGTGAGAATTAGTATTTTCTATAATTTTGCTGGTTGCTTGTTTTTGTTTTTACTGGACTTATGAAGATAGAAACAGTGGTCATGCAAGGCAATAAAAACGGCATAAAGTCAAGACTGGTGAGAGCAAGCTGGTAAAAAAAGAGTATAAACAATATAATTCTATGTACAATTTGCAGAATATAACAAAATTGGCTACAGCTCCAAGAAGAGATTGGGGATCATTCATCTATTAAGGAACCCACTGCTAAAACCCTTCTG
>NW_005070093.1:0-504 GCF_000277835.1 Geospiza fortis | reverse complement strand
TTCTGCATAAACAGAAAGAGATTAGAAGGAGATCTTCTCTCTCTTAAGTAAAAAATGAGTAAAACAGAACTTTTAAAGGGCCAGTAACAGTAAACAGTTTTATTTACCAGCCCAAAAGCTTATAGTAACTAAAAGTCACTATGGGTCAGACCCACAGTAGATGAGGGGGGGCAACCAAAGAAAAAGAATAAGAAGATACCTCCTGGAAGCCCCCTTGGTGATATACTGGATGACTGGAATAAGTGGGAAAAAAACTAGAAAGTTAGATCAAGTAAGGATGGTTTATTATTGTGTGGAACATTGGCCAAAGAGGAAATTATAACAGAAATCCTTGAAGTGGCCCTGGTATGGAAGTAGAGATAAGTGGTTATGTAATTTATTCTATCAGCAAGTGTGTAACCAAGAAAACCCTAATTCAGAAGAAGAGTATATTACTTGCTGGGTCATATTCTTAGAAGGAGATTCTCAGGTATACACACTAAAAAAGGATAAAGAGCAGAAATC
>NW_005070092.1:0-504 GCF_000277835.1 Geospiza fortis | reverse complement strand
TGGGGGTTTTGGGAGGAAATTGGGGAAAAATTGGCATTTTGGGGGAGAAAATTGGGGGGAAAATGGGGAAATTTGGGATTTTTGGGTACAAAAATCAGGGAAATTGGGAAAAAATGGGATTTTTTCGGGACAAAAATGGGGAAAATTGGGATTTTTGGGGTGGAAATTGGGGGAAAATTGGAAGAAATTGGGGAAAATTGGGGGAACTGGGGAAAATTGGAAGTTTGGGTGACAAAATTGGGGAAATTTGGGATTTTGGGGGAGAAAATTGGGGAAATTGGGGAAAATTGGGATTTTTTAGGGATAAAATTGGGGAAAATTGGGATTTTTGGGGTGGAAATTGGGGGAATGGGGAAAAAATGGGTTTTTTTAGGGATAAAAATGGGGAAAATTGCAATTTTTGGGGACAAAAATTGGGGGAATTGGGGAAAAATGGAAGTTTTAGGGGGAAAATTGGGATTTTGGGGGAAAAAATCAGGGGGAAATGGGGAAAAAATGGGATTT
>NW_005070091.1:0-504 GCF_000277835.1 Geospiza fortis | reverse complement strand
AAAAAATCACAAAAAATTCACCAAAAACCACAAAAATTCACCAAAAGTTCCCCAAAAAATCCCCAAAAATTTCACCAAAAAATCACAAAAAATCCACAAAAAATTCACAAAAACTCCCGAATTTCCCCGCAGGGCGGCGGTGAGCGTGGATCCCTTCTACGAGATGCTGGCGGCGCGGAAAAAGCGAATTTCGGTCAAGAAAAAGCCGGAAAATCCCTAAAAAAACGGAAAAATTCCCCAAAAAACCAAAGGGGGCGGGACCCCCGGAATTCCCACCTGGAATCTCCCAAAAATTCCCCAAAAAAATTTGGGGGAATTTCCTCCAAAATTCCTCCGGACTGGGAAAGGACCAAGAGGCTCCGGGAGCCCCAAAATTCCCAAAATTTCAGCCCCGGGAATCCGAAAATTCCCAAAATTTCCAAAATTTCAGCCCTGGAGTCCCAAAATTCCTCAAATTTCATCATGGGAGCCGCAGAATTCCTAAAAATATCCAAAATTTCATCC
>NW_005070090.1:403-504 GCF_000277835.1 Geospiza fortis | reverse complement strand
GAATTTTGTACCCAAAAATGGGGATTTGTTCTCACCTTCAACGTGCAGGGCAAGGCCAAGGTGAGATTTGGGGCGAAAAATCCGAAAATTGGGAAAAAATG
>NW_005070090.1:0-385 GCF_000277835.1 Geospiza fortis | reverse complement strand
TTTGGGGCGAAAAACCCGAAAATTGGGAAAAAATGGGATTTTTTGGTGAAAAATGGAGCTTCTAGGTGAAAAAATGGGGATTTTAGGGCCAAAAATGGAGATTTTATATCAAATAATTGGGATTTTTGGGGGGTTCAACGTGCAGGGCAAGGCCAAGGTGAGAAATGGGTAAAAAACCACAGAAATTGGGAAAAAACTGAATTTAGTGCAAAAAACCCGGAGTTTCTAGGTGAAAAAATGGGGATTTTATGGCCAAAAAAAGTGATTTTTGGCCCAAAGTTGGGATTTGGGTGAATTTTGATGCGCAGGGCAAGGTCAGGGTGGGTTTGGGGTGAAAAACCCGAAAATTGGGAAAAACCGGGATTTTTGGGCTCAATCTCTGCGA
>NW_005070089.1:0-504 GCF_000277835.1 Geospiza fortis | reverse complement strand
GTTGTTGTCACCTGTGTGTTGTTGTCACTTGTGTCGTTGTCACCTGTGCGTTGTTGTCACCTGTGTCGTTGTCACCTGTGTGTTTGTCACCTGTGTGTTGTCAGTCACCTGTGTGTTGTTGTCACCTGTGTGTCGTTGTCACCTGTGTCGTTGTCACCTGTGTGTTGTCACCTGTGCGTTGTCACCTGTGTTGTTGTCACCTGTGTCGTTGTCACCTGTGTGTCGTTGTCACCTGTGTGTTGTTGTCACCCGTGTCGTTGTCACCTGTGTGTCATTGGCGCTGGTGTCTCCCCGTGGCCCCAAATGTCCCCAATGCCCCCCCAAGACCCTCAATGTCCCAAAATGTCCCCATTGTCCCCGATGTCACCAGTGTCCCCTCACTGTCCCCATTGTCCCCAATGCCCCAAATGTCCCCACTGTCCCCCCAGTGTCTCCATTGTCTTCAACGTCCCCAATGATGTCCCTGCATTATCCCTGTTGTCCCCAATGTCCCCAGTGTCCCCA
>NW_005070088.1:0-504 GCF_000277835.1 Geospiza fortis | reverse complement strand
GGAAAAATTGGGGGAAATTAGGGAAAAAATCGGGGAATTTGGGGGGATATTGGGGAAAAATTGGGAGAAAATCAGGAAAAACTCAGGGAAAAACACGGGGGAGAATTGGGGGGAATTGGGGAATAATTGGGGAAAAGCTGTGGAAAAAGTAGGGGGAAAATGGGAGAAAATTGGGGAAAATGGTGGGAAATTGGGGAAAAATCAGGGGTAAAAGGGGCGGGAAAATCGGGGAAAAACTGGGAAATTGGGGAAATTGGGGGGAAAATGGGGAAAACTGGGGAAAATGAGGGAAAACTTTGGGAAATATTGGGGCAAAATTGGGGGAAAATGGGGGAAATATGGGGGAAAACTGAAGCAGGACTGGCGGGAAAATGGGGGAAAAATCAGGAAAAATGAGAAAAAATTGGAGAAAATTGTGGGAAAAATGGGAAAAAATGGAAGAAAAAATGGGGGAAAAAGGGGGAAACTCAGGGGATGTTGGGGAATTTGGGAGCCTGGCCACAG
>NW_005070087.1:0-504 GCF_000277835.1 Geospiza fortis | reverse complement strand
CCCTGCATTTGCCTTTGTTGAATTGCAGACAGTTCTCTGCCCATCTCCAGATCTGTCAAGGTCCTTCTAAAGAGTTGCACAGCCATTATGATTTTTTCCATCATCGGGGTTCTGTAGCAAGGTCAAAGGATACACCTTACTAAGTTAGATAACAGTAGCAGAAAATAGAATTATGAACCATCTGATGATTATGACATAATGGAGATGTGTAATATAATGGTGAGGGTTCCTCAAAGAACAATCATGTCCTAATATTCTAGATAAAAACTTTGAGATTATAAATTCTATTGTCTACTCTTTTTTTTACAATCCTAGGGGGATTAAACACTATGCTTATGTAAGAAACTATAACATATGCAACTGAACAAGACAAAGAATCAGTATATGATTTCCTTTCTGTAAAGTCCACTTTTGACAGCTCTATATTTCCTGGGATCTTCCCTGGATCTTCCTTCTGTCCCCTCTTTTAGATGAGTAACACATTTGCTAATTTCCAGTCAACTG
>NW_005070086.1:0-504 GCF_000277835.1 Geospiza fortis | reverse complement strand
ACAAGAAAAGCCATGTTGTGTCATGTTGTTTACCTTTGAGGTAAAATGAAGCTTATGGACATCTCCATTGTCATTTTAGTATCCTACATGTATTCTAAAGCTTTAAGCTACAGAAGTGTTGATGTTCATTTTCTGTACTTTGTTACAGTGAAATAGTTTTGTTTAACTTTTGAACTTCCATAGATCAGGAGTATTTGATTTGGACACTTGTATTCCTAAGTGAAGATGCCCTGGATACATTAATTACAGGTCAAGTGAAAACAAATGAGCAGCCCTCTTCTAACATGCATTTATGGAAGATTAACTGTCCCATGTGGAAAACTCCTTGGCAACTAATGCTGTTTTGGAGTGCTAATCTTGTAAAGCTGGGAAGTAGCACAGTAACCTTCTGCTGGCCCATCATCATCCTCACAGGTGAAGCATCCCATGGGTAGCAGAGCATCTCAGGCACTTCAGCTGTGAGATTGACACCTCCCCAGATAAAGCTTTGCTGCCTCTTGCTGA
>NW_005070085.1:0-504 GCF_000277835.1 Geospiza fortis | reverse complement strand
ACCCTCACTAGAAAAACCCTTTCATCTTTACGTGAATGTAGAAAATGGGCTAGCTCATGGAGTTCTGGTTCAGGAGTGGGGAGGAAGAAAGAGACCAGTATCTTATTTATCAAAGATGTTGGATCCAGTGAGCCACGGCTGGCCAGTATGTATTCAAGCTATAGCAACTACTGCAATCCTGGTAGAAGAAAGTTGTGAGCTTACTTTTGGAGGTAAACTAACTGTGTGCACACCTCATGCAGTTCAAAATGTGTTAAATCAGAAGGCTGAAAAATGGTTGACAGACTCTAGAATGTTAAAATATAAAGCAATCTTAATGGACAGTGATGACCTGACACTAGAAGTAAACAGAAGTTTAAATTCAGCTCAATTCTTATATGGAGAACCAGCAGATAACCTAATACATAATTGTCTAGAAATTATCTAATACCAAACAAAGGTTCAAGAAGATCTTGAAGAACAAGCCAGAAGGGGAAGTAATCTATGTGGATGGTTCCTCCAGAT
>NW_005070084.1:0-504 GCF_000277835.1 Geospiza fortis | reverse complement strand
GGCCAATGGAGTGAAAAATGGTCTGATCCTTTGCACATTTTAGAATGGGTCTTCTTGCCCCATCAACTGAAAAAGACAGCACCCACATTTGATAATCAAATGCTGTCAACAGCGTTTGCAATTAATGGCAGCTGATCCTGCCAAAATTATTCTTTCCGTAGAACGGGAAGACTTTGAATGGAGCTTTGTTAACAGCGGTCCTTTGCAAAGTGGGCTGCAAAACTTTTCGGGGCAGATTGCTTATCATCTGCCCAGTCATAAGTTATTGCAGTTGGCAAAATCAACCAATTTGTCTTTGTGGCTAAAAAATAGTCGGGTGCCGGCGCAAGGACCCACCGTCTTCGCTGACGACTCAGGAAAAACCAGGAAAGCCATTGTTACTTGGAAGGATGAATCTGAGTGGTAGGTGCTGGAAGGCCACAAGTCAGACTCGGCCCAGTTGGTTGAATCGAAGGCTGTTGCCATGGCATTCCAGTGATTTTCTCAGGTACCTCTGAATCTGGT
>NW_005070083.1:0-504 GCF_000277835.1 Geospiza fortis | reverse complement strand
TTCGATCACGGGTTTGGATCAGGAGGGGAGGGACGTTCCCAAAGTGTTTGGGAGCTGATAAACCTTCTGGTCTGGAAATTCAGGTAAGAGAGCTCGTTACCAGCCGAAAAGCCCACGGAACGGTTCTCCTTGAGCCTAAGTAAGCTGGTAGATTTTTTTTCAGCAGACGTCAAAAATCGGTACCGGGTAGAGACCCGGGATTCTCTTCGAGAATCCTAGTCGGAAAACCTCAAGGTTAGAAAGGTCGGGAGAAGTCATTTTCAAAGATGGGACAGAGAAAAAGCAAGGCTCAGAGAAAACCCCAGGAAAAGCCTTCAAAAGCCCCAGAAAAGGTTCTACCTGAAATCCCAAGGGATAGTCTGTTGGGATGGATGTTAGAACATTGGGAGGACAACCCTAGGAGGGAGGGAAAATCCAAGGAGAGAATGATCCATTTTTGCATGGAGAAATGGGAAGGAAAAGAAATCGGGAGGTACGTGGTTGTCGTGGGTTTACAGGAAACAG
>NW_005070082.1:0-504 GCF_000277835.1 Geospiza fortis | reverse complement strand
GTAATTTTTCATTTCAAATCCGAATTTTTTTGGGTCATTTCTAATTTCAAATCCGATTTTTTTAGTGGTAATTTTTCATTTTAAATCCGATTTTTTTTTGAAATTTCTCATTTCAGATCCGAATTCTTTTTGGGTCATTTCTAATTTGAAATCCGAATTTTTTAGTGGTAATTTCTCGTTTCAAATCCGAATTTTTTGGTCATAATTTCTAATTTTAAATCCCATTTTTTTGGCCATAATTTCGAATTTCAAATCCGATTTTTTTTTTGGTAATTTCTCATTTTAAATCCGGATTTTTTTTTGGCGTTTTTTTTGGGGTTCCAGGGAGGTCCCAATTTGGGTTAAATTCGGGGATTTTTTGGTTTGGGGAATCCTAAATTTGGGGTAAAATTGGGAACTTTTGGGTGGTAATTTTGAATTTTAAATCTGAATTTTTTTTGGCAATTTTTCATTTTAAATCAGATTTGGTTTTTTTTTGTAATTTCTCATTTCAAATCCGAATTT
>NW_005070081.1:0-504 GCF_000277835.1 Geospiza fortis | reverse complement strand
AGCAACAAGCTTTTCCATTCCCAACTGGCCCATGCAAAAGGTATATGTACATGCCTTCTTTCTACCTGTCCTAGACAACCCAGCCTGTCTGGTGGCAACAATACAGAGCGGGGGAAAGGGGACTATGGGGAGAACAGAGGACATCTAAACAACAAACCACAGTAACAGAACTATACATCAATAAAGCTTCTCTTAACATGCACACAATATTCATCCCTTAATTGCAAGAGCAAATCATCCCATTACTCATCTATAACATCAGCTTTGAACCATATTTCCTATATTCAGAGGAGGGGGCTGGCAGCATGCAGATCCTTTTCTTGGGAAAAGAAGTGCAGGACAAAAACTGCAGTGGCAGCGAATCCTCTGGGCAGCAACAGTCCGGCACCAAAACCCAGTCTTCACTCTGATCCAGAGAGAGAGAGAGTGCACAAGGAGTTAAGCCCAGTCTCTCACCCTCCAGCCAAAATCTTTGCATTTCCCAAGAGAAAGCCCCCCAGCTAA
>NW_005070080.1:0-505 GCF_000277835.1 Geospiza fortis | reverse complement strand
AAAAAAAAAGTGACTGAAGGAAGATGAAATGTGACAGATATAGATGTGGGTAAAAAAATAATATCATTGAAAGAGATGTGAAAGTAATCCCAATGTGAAACTGAAATTGTACTTGAAAACTGAAGTAAAATAATAAAAGGAGTGTAGAAAAGCATTTTCTGTAAGATGTCATTTAAATAACTGAAAAGAAAGCAATTGAAGTTGTATTAAAAATAAGGACATCAGTAATTTCAGTTTCAAGAAGCAATTGGGAAATTGGGAATATGAACATTTTTAATCATCTCTGTAGGCTGTCTCTTAGATTTGACCTGTAAATCAATAGATGGCAGTCTGATTCATCACTAGAAACTGGAGCTAATCAGATATTTTCTACATTGCTCTCAGTTGAACCAGTGGCATTCCTATACCTGCAGATAGGAATGAAGATCAGGCTAGAGAGAAAGCACAGAAATGAATGTGGTTTCAGGCTTTCAGCTAAGGTACCTCCAACCTAAGTGAAAGACAT
>NW_005070079.1:0-505 GCF_000277835.1 Geospiza fortis | reverse complement strand
TGCTGTCTGTCTGGGTGCAGGGACATGGGTGTACCTGTGTGTGAGTATAAGCGTACAGAGCAAGAGGTACGGTTGGGTTAGTGAATTGCTACGTGTGCATAAAGTGAAACTGTTCAAGGAAGGGTGCAGAAGCGGACTTGATGCTGTGCCTCCTTGTGTGGCCCCGGAGCTGGACCGTCGTGTTGTGAGGTTGGGTGCCGGAAGAGAGAGCCTGAAGTGTGTGTGGTGGCATCTGAAATGTGCTGAGGTTGGCATTTCTCTTCCTTTGGAGTTGGTGTGTTGTTGCCCAGTTGGTGAGTTCCCCAGGAAGGGAAGCAGTGATGGGAGAGGGTCTCTTTGGGGAGAGCAGTGCAGACCAGCCTTTGGCGGGGCCCCTGGTGGCAGCGCTGCAGGTGTGAGAGAGCCTTGTGCAGGTAGGTGGGCAGCAGTCGCTGGCCTTGGTGTGCTGGAGGAGGGGCACTTTGGTGCTGTGCCTAGAGCTGGAGGGTCTTGAGGAGAGTGAGGT
>NW_005070078.1:0-505 GCF_000277835.1 Geospiza fortis | reverse complement strand
ACCCAATCCAAACCCCCATGTGTTGCCACTCCTTGCATGGGCACAGGAGAAGCAGCTCCCTATGCCCGCTTTTGGCCTGGAGCTGATTTGAACAGCAAGCTCCAGAGCTGGATCAGTCATTCCGGGCTTGCCAGGAAACAATCTGGCAGTCAATGGTCTCTGGCTGGAGCCAGGCAGGCAGACAAGGCTGCCTGCTGCAGCCCAGGCTGCTTTACCCAAGCAGGCCTGCACTGACAGGGATAGAGACCCACCTCTTCATGGGAAATAGCACTGGAATAATTCAGGGACACTGGAATAGAATGAAGTTCAATGCCAGTGCCTGCCTGGATACAAGTCTTTCCCTTCAGGAAGGCCAAGCGTTTCTGCAGAGCCCCTCTGGCAATTTTACCCTTGGTCCTGTCCCTCAATTTCTTCAAAGCAGCAGCCCCATGCTCCAAATCTTCCTGCGTGTCTTCCCTCTCCACCTCCAATTCTTGAGTATTTCCCTTATGATTTCTCATCTCAG
>NW_005070077.1:0-505 GCF_000277835.1 Geospiza fortis | reverse complement strand
CAGCAGTTCAGATTTCAGCCCAAACACACATCAAAGGTATTCCTAGCAAAGCATGTGCAGCCTGTATTACAATGATCTTCACATATTCCCATCAATGATTTCTGTGATGCAGATGAGTCAGATACACTGGCCCAGCATGATCTACCCTATGTAGCAAAGCATCTCCAAATACAAGTAATGTCTTGCCGAATGCAAACAACTGTTTGCCATGGTATCCTATGAAAATGCATCACTGCATTTGAAATGTGACTCCCTAGTTCTCATGCCTCATTCAAATTGCTCTGGCTGGTAAGAGACACAAATTTCTTTCCAAGTGCACATGTGAAAACACATATCCATTTTTAATAAAGAAATAGGTAGAATACAGTGCAGCTTAAAACTGACAATTCTGGCTGTTAGAACAGCCAGATAAGGAAAATAAGAATGAGAAGTACAACCTTAATATCAGCATGGAAGACTGCTAGTAGGAAGGAAGAACTTTTTTACAATGAGGGTGGTGAAACAC
>NW_005070076.1:0-505 GCF_000277835.1 Geospiza fortis | reverse complement strand
TAGGGATGTACGCTCCGTATACATGTACGTGTATATAGACATACTTGTTTGTAATTACATCGATGTGTATATTTCTATCTAAGTATACATGGATGTTGTTATATCTGTGTTTAGTTCTGTTTCCTATATATACAGTTGTGTTGCTATTTATTTGTTTGTAGTTATATAGAATAAATTAAGCTGTTAAATGCCTAATTGATCTTTGTGTATAGTGAGTTGTTGTGGAGGTTGGCAATAAATTTAATTTTGTTAACTGAAGTTTGTATTTGTATGTTTTTACACAGACTGGTTGTAATAAACTAATAAATTCCTGGTTTTAACCTAAATTGAGATTTGTATAGTTCTGTATTGTCAGCGTGGGTGTAGCAATTTGTAATAAATGACATTTTTCAGCTGAAATTGATTCTTGTGTATTTGTGGATCAGTGGTGCTGGTGTAGCAATCTGCAAGACATGCCATTTGTCAGCTGTGATGGGTGGTGATTTGTGCTAAATTGGTGTATTTT
>NW_005070075.1:0-505 GCF_000277835.1 Geospiza fortis | reverse complement strand
AGAGTTGTGCTTTGCAGGTGCTCTCTTAAGAAGAGCTTTCACAGGCACAATAATTTGTTAAGCTGTATAGACAGCTGGCAAATATAACCCCATGAATAATTATGAATACAATAATTTGCAAGTGCAATATGCGATCCATGGAAAGAGTTAGTTTTTCAAAGTCAGACGTCTTCAGGCAGCCTTGTACAACCTGCTGCAAGCAGAAGTGAACCAATCTCGAGGCTGTCATGGAAGGGCAGTTAATGTGATGCCAAGCTGGCTTGGCAGAAGGCATAAGTTGAAAGGTAAAATGAGCCAAGTAGAAGTTGAAATAAGGGCATTCTGACCATAGCCTTACTGACCTACAACCCAACTACAGCAAAGCGTAAAACTCTAGGGGGACAATAGCTGACAGAATACATGAAAAAAAACCCCAACAAATCAGAGTTGAAGGGCTGGTTCCAGCTATCTTGACTAGGGACCTGGAGGAGGAGTATTTCAGCATCTGCTTTTATTTTTCTAGAAA
>NW_005070074.1:0-505 GCF_000277835.1 Geospiza fortis | reverse complement strand
GTATATACAGAATTGCTGCTTGCATGTGGCACACACATTATTGCAGTGCTGAACAAAGCTGCTGTTCCAAAATTATGCTTTGCAATTCCCCTCTCTAGAAAACACTGCTCCAACAAATGTCCAGTTTTCACTCTGGCTCTGTGTTGCCTCTGATTTTCCAGTTTGCTTGAATGAAAGGGAGGAAGGTCAAGTGACTGGTCCAAAATTCTAGAGGCACTCCCAGGCTCAGCTGGGTACCAGGGCTGGCTTACACCCCACAATCTCCTTGCACCACACAGCACCCACAGGGCAGTGACAGAGGAGGATCATGAGATTGCCAGTTATTTTTCTCCATCAAATAAAGTGAGATTACCAGTTATTTTTTCTCTATGATGTAGTATTTCTTATATTTTAGTTTTAATTTAGAAACCTTCTAAGCTGAGGCTGCTTAAGAGAGGAAATACCACAGAAGTACTCAAAGTAATAAACAGTAAATAAACTTTATCATGACCTGCTTGTCACAGCC
>NW_005070073.1:0-505 GCF_000277835.1 Geospiza fortis | reverse complement strand
CATTTGAACCTGCTCCAAATTAGAACCTGAGAAACACCAAGAGTTTGCACTTTGTGACGTGCAGCAGCCATTCCCAGTGCCGGATGGACCAATAACAGAGTGACCACTCCCAAGAGAAACTTTCTGAATTTGTCATCTTTTTCAGAGCGGTAAAAGAGTTTTCTCATCCGGTATTGTTCATTTTGTGTGCTGGGGGGTGCTTTGCCTGTTAAATAAACAGGTTCCCACTTCTCTTCTCTGAAGAATCCTTCCCGAACCAGTTAGAGAGAAGAACCATGTAGGTTTGCTTTCTGGAGGGGCCCCCTTTTGGAGGTTTTCTCCCAAATTTGCCCTAAACCAGGACAAAATTTGGTGCCCAATGCATGCCTCGAGAGAGTGGAAAAAAACCTGTTTTGAGTGCATTTTGGTTGCCCTTACTCTGTGTTGGTATACAGCAGTTAATAGCCAAGTTTTCTGAATTCATAATGTCTCTTGGGGAGAAGGCTTGCATGCATTTCTGGTCCCT
>NW_005070072.1:0-505 GCF_000277835.1 Geospiza fortis | reverse complement strand
GATCAACACTCCAAAGATGATACTGCCAGAGTTGAAAGACAGAATGTATTCAGTAGCATAATTTTTCTTTGGAAACTCACTCCTGTTTGATCCAGGGCTTGGCCACATCCAGTAGATTATGTAAATTGCACTTCCCCATCCAGGTTTTGTGCTAAACTCTTTTCCCAGCATTGTCTACTCTTAAGTTTTCCCTTCTCTGTCATGTAAAGTGGTATTTCTGGGCAGGTGGAGATTTCTGCTTCAAAACCTTTACTTTTCCTTGCAGTCTAAGCCATGTAAAACACATTTAGACCTTGTACACAGTAAGTTTCTGGTACCAGCTCAACTGCCTCAGTGCAAAACCGAGTTCCCCATGCTCTACATAGGCGTGCTGGGAGGGTTACCTAAAAAAGGCTGAACAAACACGGTTCCAAATATTACCCTATGGATTTCCATGTTAATTTTTATAACAATACTTTTTTTCCTGTATAAATTTATACGGTAGCAGGGAATATTCTAAACTAAG
>NW_005070071.1:0-505 GCF_000277835.1 Geospiza fortis | reverse complement strand
GCCATCTCACATCCCACAGCAGGAGTTATGAATCTGTAAAAATTGTTGAGGCAACGTACCTACAATTGAAAGGCACCAAGTCGTAATTGTTGGAAATGCCTCTCAAAAGCTGCTTGAAATATGGTGAGCCAAGGCCATTGGTTTTCACAGCTTCTGATAAATCTTTGATGACCTGATGATCCAGGGGTTCGCATCTAGGGTTTTTATTTTGTCTTCTGTATCTCACTGGCAATGCAATGCTATTTGTGTCTGATATATCAAAGTCTCTTTCTTTCAGTGCTGTCCTTCTGATGTTTGCCCAATTTGTTGACGTGGCATCTTGCAGAATATTTCTGGGAATTGAAACCAAATCCATACCTGTATCCGGTGGATTTGTAGTTTGCCTGGATGCACCTTCTTCTGGCCTGAAGGGTGCATGCATCCCAGACATGCCTCCCCCATTTGTTTGAGGCATGGGGAGGAACACTTGTGGTTGTGTACACAGGGGAAATGAGGGTGCAATGGC
>NW_005070070.1:0-505 GCF_000277835.1 Geospiza fortis | reverse complement strand
GTGTTGTCACCCTCAGTTCCTGTGGTCTGTGCCTCCTCTGGTGGAGCAGCTTGCCCTTTCTGCTCCCCCAGTATTGTTCCTGTCACCTTACAGAGCTCTGCACTTCAAATGCAGAAACTGTTGGGCTTAGTGAAGTGTATCTCCATGTCAGCTAAGCCTGGACAGGAAAGAGGGGTTTTGTCCTGAAGATATTTTCAAAATTCCAAAACACTTTTATCCTGCCATAGATGTCAGAATATTCAGAATAGTTATTTTGGTGATAAATTTAAAGCAACCAACAGCTCAGGGCTTACATCACTTTTGGGAGATTATGGCTCATGTTTTTCTAGGAGTGCTTGATTAGCCAGCTCTACAGAAGGCAGTAGTGCCAATGAATTATACTAAAGAAATCCTACACTGTATTAGCCATAGTTTGAGTGATAGTGAGAGAGTTGAAGTCAGGCATGGATGTGCCAGATAACCAGTAGCTCTATATCCAAATGGTTTCCCAGTGAAAACTAGGAAA
>NW_005070069.1:0-505 GCF_000277835.1 Geospiza fortis | reverse complement strand
AAAGTGCCGTAAAGCACGACTGTCGTAGAGCAGCACTGTCGTAAAAGGTGCACTAAAGCGAGACGGTCGTTAAACTGCCGGAATGCGCGGCGGTGGGAAAACGGTCGTGAAGCGCGACTGTCGTGAAATTTGACGTAAAGCGCGGCTGTCGTAAAAGGTGTCGTAAAGCGCGACTGTAGTGAACGGTGTCATAAAGCGCGGCTGTCGTAAAGCGAAACTGCCGTAAAGTGCGACCGGCGTAAAATCGACCGTAAAGCGCGACTGTCGTAAATGGTGCCGTAAAGTGTGAATGCAGTAAAGTGCGACTGTCGTAAAATCTGCCGTAAAGCACGACTGTCGTAAATGGTGCCGTAAAGCGTGAATGCAGTAAAGCGCGACTGTCGTTAAGAGGTGTCGAAAAGCGTGGTTGTCGCAAAACGGTGCCGTAAAGGGCGACTGTCGTAAAACTGTTGTAAAATTGACGTGAACTGCGAGTGTAGTAAAACTGTCGTAAAGCGCGACTGCC
>NW_005070068.1:0-505 GCF_000277835.1 Geospiza fortis | reverse complement strand
ATCCAAGCTAAACAGCAAAATAATAAATAAGAAATTAATTTTAAAACCAGATTTTCCCTGATTCTATTAATATTTCTTAATTGCTACAAAACTATTTAAATCATGGAAGCAACAATAAAAATATCTTGAAATCGATCTGGTTAATTAAGGTTATTGGTTATTAATTAAGCGGCTTTCATTGGGAAAAAAAACCTTGAAAAAATTCGTTTATTAAGCATTAATTAATACCTTTAATTAAGTCATTTCCTGCAACACTAATTATCAACAGTGTGGTCTTAAAAATAAATATTCATCACTTTTCAATTAATCTATTTATCGCTATTAACTACAAACAAACCCCTTTCAATTACACACAACTGAAAAACTTAAAATTAATTAAACAATCCCAAATTATAATTTAATAAATACCCTTAATTAAATTCTTCCCTTCACATTTTTAGGTGTTATTAGAGAGATTTTAATTAAGCAAAAAGCACAAAAATAACTCAGCTTATTAGTTATTAAT
>NW_005070067.1:0-505 GCF_000277835.1 Geospiza fortis | reverse complement strand
GAAAGCAAATAAACTATCCAAGTGCAAGCATGCTACACTTTCATACGCACACTCATCATGTAAAGGTCATTTCCTCCAGTTTAAGTCTCAAAGAACACAGATACAGGATGTTTCCATAGCCTGTTGCTGTTTCCACCTCATCTTTTCTCTGTATTTTTCAAGTCCTTCTCACACCAAAACACACTTGTGTTAGGGCTCAGCCTGCCTGCTCCTCTCCACCTGCTCTTATTCAGCACTGAAAGCTCACTCCCTTTTCATCAATGATAACTGATTTTTGATATTGCATCTTAAAAATATCCTTTTTACTTTCTCTTCCAATGCCCCTTGTGCTAGGGCACAATCTCATAACACCTGCAAATAATTCACTGCGTCTTCTTCCCTCAAATTATTATTTGAAAAACTGCACTGGCATTAAAAACCTAAATGATGGAGTTGTAGCTGGGATGGAGTTTTAGCACGGTATCAGAACACGAATATAAAAGTCATCTTAAATGAGCTGATTTGG
>NW_005070066.1:0-505 GCF_000277835.1 Geospiza fortis | reverse complement strand
GGATTAATTGGGAAAAAATGGGATTAACCAGGAAAAACCGGGAAAAACGGGATTAACTGGGAAAAACCGGGATTAATCGGGAAAAAATGGGATTAACCGGGAAAACCCGGGATTAATCGGGATACAGGGGAAATCCAGGGAAGTAGCTCCACAGAAATCCATAAAAGCCCCACAGAAATGCACAGAAATTCATGGTGATCTCTCCGTAGAAATCCATGGAAATATCTCCAGAGAAATCCATAGACATCCATGGAAAAGTCTCCATAGATATCCATGGAAATCTCCCCATAGAAATCCATGGAAATATCTCCATAAAAATCCATAGAAATCCAGTTAAATATCTCCATAGAAATCAAGAGAAATTCATGGAAATCTCTCCATAGAAATCCATTGAAATATCTCCACGGAAATCCATGGAAATTCATGGAAATGTCTCCATAGAAATCCATGGAAGTAAACAGAAATAGCTCCATAGAAATCCACAGAAAACCTCAGAAATATCTCC
>NW_005070065.1:0-505 GCF_000277835.1 Geospiza fortis | reverse complement strand
AAAAAAAAATTCATAGATTAGCTCAGGCTAATGCTTTGCCATAGCATATGTTAGGGGCTAAGGCTGGTTGGAATTGCTCTCTAATTGATAACTAATCTAACTTCATGTGCACTGTGGCACCTGCCAGGTGAGTGCTACCTGCTCTGCACGGGATGTTCAGATGTGCTGTCCATGATATTGGACTATTTGTAGGACAATATGAAGGAATGTCACTCCCAGGCACTGCCAGCAAAGTGTCTGAACAAGAATTGATCACCTTCACTTAGATTTTCCCTGCAATTCTGCATATGATCCCAGACATGTCAACACTCTGAGGAATTGCCTAGTGGTGTCTGTTATGTTCTACCCTCCCTGTAAAAGGGAAGGGCTGGAAAAATCTTTTCTGTTCATTGCACATGTCTTGCTGCTGTGATTTATAGCAGCTGGCTCCATGCAGGTGTTTACACACCTCTAGTGGGATGGGATGGAGAATTGTGAGGGTAAAAGTGAAAAAACTCATGGATTG
>NW_005070064.1:0-505 GCF_000277835.1 Geospiza fortis | reverse complement strand
AAGAAGAGCAGGGCCTGTGAGACCAGTTGTGTCCTATTTCTGGGAATGCAATGTTTGAAATATGGTGGATCCCAAGTCCATGAGCATGTGTGGAAATTGCAGTAGCTCTATTCAGAGAGCAAGGAATAGTGCTCTCAATGGAAGAAGAGTATCTCTCAGACTAAAGTAATCTAAAACATTTCCCCTACAGGCGCATCAAGCAAACTCCCCCAGAAAACTCCTTTTCAAAGAGACACAGATTACACCAGCAATAATGTGCTGATACTCTACTATTGTCCTTTAAATATCTTTCAACAGCATCTGGTATCATCTTGTCCATAACTTTTTGGGTACTGGCAAAGGCAGTTGGACAAGTACACCTTGGTACCATTGTAATGTCCACAGCAGGATTTCTGCTGCTTTAAAAGGATATTAATCCCCAGAACACCTCAACCAAAATTATACTGGAAAACAGCATATTGGAGGGAAATTGTAGGCCTGTGTAGAAGCCCAGAAGATAAGGAGC
>NW_005070063.1:0-505 GCF_000277835.1 Geospiza fortis | reverse complement strand
CCTTGTGTTTGGGGTTTCAGAGCAGGCACTCATCTCCGGTCCCACTTTCATTAGTACAAATAATCCAGGGAACACAGCAAAGAACAGCAGTCAGTCCCCTGCTCCAGTGGACCAAATTTTTAGACATTTCACCAGGCAGAGGAAATTCATTATGGTATGTTTTTCAAATGAGTCTTATGAGCAGACCTTCAAAAAAAAGGTATTTTGGAGCTAACTCCTGCTGGCTTGAAGGGAAGCAGGATTTCAGCCTCTGTGCCAAGACCCTCAGCTGTCAGCACACAGTCTGCCTCCAGAGTCCTAACCTTTAAATCTATGCACTTGAAAAGGAACATCTCACCCAATACTGCTGCCAGTACAGCAGCAAGGAGAGACAGAAGCTGTGTGTCACACAGTGTAGCAGATTCAAGCCTGAATTGTCCATCACAAACACAAACAGTTAGAAGAACCAGATACGCAGCTGAAACAAGTTATATCCACAGTGAACTAAGAGGTTAATGCACTCTTC
>NW_005070062.1:0-505 GCF_000277835.1 Geospiza fortis | reverse complement strand
TGCAGTGAGAATTGAAAGGTAGACATGGATAAGGAGGTCACATCTAAGATTATTCACAATCATAAGTCTTTGTGGTATTTTCCAGTGGTAAGGCTAAAAGTAATGGGAAGAAAGACAGGATTTGGCTTTGAACATTTTGCACTTAATCTTGAAGTCTTAAGTCAGAGCACTAAGAGGAAATGTCAGTGCAGCAGACTATTAGTTTAGCTTAAGTTAAGTGAGACGTGTCAATGGATGGGTAATAAATCTGCTGGTCACTGACCTAAAAATGATAGATGATTTTTTATTTACCAGTATGGCTTATTTATGGGCAAAAAGCATAGAGGGAATAAGGCTGCAAAGTTTCAGCTGAGTGCTGGGTCATGGAGAAGATGAATAAGCACCTTCAGAACTCTGCTACAGGAGCAATTGCAGAGGGAGAAGGTTAACTGTGTGAAGATTAAGTTACAGACATCAAGTGAGAATATTCTGCTGCTAAGAAGAAGACAGTAATAGGATGGGTTAA
>NW_005070061.1:0-505 GCF_000277835.1 Geospiza fortis | reverse complement strand
GGGATTTGAAATTCCTGTGCTGTGGTTCCCAAAGCTTTGTTCAAATCCTGCAAAAGATATTTGGCCGCACTCCTTGGTATTGTAACCGTCGGCCCCTGGCCAGATGAGCCAGCAGTTACCAATGTTGAGAGCATCCAGGCTGGAACACCCTCTGAAGCAGTAATACGTACTGTGTCATCCTGTTGCTGTGCTTTAGTAGGAGTGTCATGAGCCCCATGACGTTCTGAAGTTGATGGAAGCTCCGTTCGCTGTGTCAGAGCTGTCTTCTTCGACCTAGCTTTCTTTTTATATGAAACTGGAAAAAAATGTTGCAGTGTTAAAGTCCCGCTACTGAGTGGCACTGTGGCTTGACTGACTGGGTCTGGCAGTTTCCTGCAATGTGACGGTCCCACCACAAGGTGGAGCTGTCGCCTGCTCGGTTGGATCTGGCATGGCGACTGGTTGTAACACTGGTACACTCTCACTATAGTCTCTTATTTGTGTCTCTGATGGGTCGTTGACTGCC
>NW_005070060.1:0-505 GCF_000277835.1 Geospiza fortis | reverse complement strand
AAAAAAATGCCCAAAAATTCTCTCTCTAAGGTAGTTTCACTCAGATAAACTACCTATCTGATGGACATAGTTAGAAGTATAAGATTAATTAAGTCAGGAAAAATATTTCCCTGAGCATCAGCAGAAATGCTAGGCATGTTTCAGCATCAGGCACAACTATCAAAAAACAAGACATACAGAACTTAAATCAGTCATCTTTGCATTATTTTGTTTCTTACCTTGTTCTTCCTGGGCTGTCAGGTCATCCTTTTCATTACCATTTCCAAGGATTCTTACAGAGCAGAGCTGCCTGGGATGCAGAGGAAGAGTTTCTTGCTTTTCCTTTGAGTTGTTAGTTTCTAAGAGAACACTTTCTAATGGAAAACACTGAACAAGAATTTTGTAGAGAAACATGCCATGTCCAAGATGACCTGTGACCAGAACTCAGTGCACAGTTTAGATCCAGGATCTAAACCTTTTCTCCCCTATCCAGTTCAGAGCAAAAAATCTGAACATACATGTCTCA
>NW_005070059.1:0-505 GCF_000277835.1 Geospiza fortis | reverse complement strand
GCAATAGGCTATTGCTTTTAAGGGGTAGTCATTTGTTAGCAAGGTGTGCTTTGTGGCAGAGGGCAAGGCACCCGGTTGTCCATAATTCTTTGCTTTTTATTGTCTCTTATAGTCCTAATTTTTATTACGATTTTCATTACTATTAAACTTCTAAAATTTTAACAAAAGTGAATGGCATTTTTCACATGCATATTCATAAACAAATATGCGTATTTAAAATTTTCCCCAAACTACTTTACATGTTCCAATAACTGTTTAGCATGGCTCCTCCTCGAGTCACCTTTTTAGAGCATGCACATTTCTTGGCTGTGGTTTTAGTCTGTTCTTATTGTCACCTACAGCTTGGGCTTTGGTCCATACTTTCTACAGATGGTAGGTGCTGATAGTAGTAAGGGTCTTCATCATACCTTAATTGGATGTTATCTCAACCGAGCAGGCAGTTCTATTACCACAAGCGTAACTATATCGGCTATTTCATTACTATGTCTAAGTTTAGTTAATAGCA
>NW_005070058.1:0-505 GCF_000277835.1 Geospiza fortis | reverse complement strand
AATCATTTCATCTGTTAAATTCTAGTTTGAATGTTTAAGGAATGCATGTGCAGTGTTTTCACACACTAAAGACTTTATGGATACATATCCTCCATCTGGCATAGAAGAGCAGATGAAGCTTGCAGTGAAGTCATTTAAATTTACCTAGCAGAGATTTAAGATCCTCAGACCACCTTGAATTCCATACTGAATCAAAGACTATTTCCTTTTAAGTTATCCACATGCATCAATGATCATCTGAATCTCTGCCACAATGATCTCCTTAAAAGGCTTTTAATGCATTTTCCTGTGGATTATTTGGTTTGCCAGGCCTTACCAGGCCAAAAGACAGTAACTGTCAAGAGCATCAGTAACTTCAGAGGGATAGCTAGAAAGGGTAATATGCACTCTTGATAACAATTAGCTCCATGAGGTCCTAGCACCTTGTGAGGACATGAGCTTCCTAAAAATGCTCCTGTAGTCTTATGAGCCACAGCTCAAAAGCAAATACAATATTTATAAGCAG
>NW_005070057.1:0-505 GCF_000277835.1 Geospiza fortis | reverse complement strand
AAAAAAAAAACCCAGAATTTTTCATGTCTGCACACGTAAAACAGCGATTATCACACAGAGGCTCTGACCACACACCTTTCCAATGTGCAGAAGTCGCTCCCTGTCTCTGGAGCTGCGTTTGCCAGGGGCTGCAGGGCCAGGAAACAAATGCAGCTCTGCTTCCTAACGCAGCTAAATCCCAAACTTTCCACGGGAGCAGGAAAAGCACTGCCTGCAGCTGGCTGAGAAGCTGTGCAGGGTCAGCAGTGCCGCTGGGGGATGTGGAATGTCACCTGTGGGATGCAGGGAACTGCCCCAGGCTCCTCCCAGATCGCTCCAAGGAATTAGAAGCCTCTCCTGGGGCTCCAGCCTTCCTGCCCCTCGGGTTGGGACTGAGTTTTTTATCCCAACGTGACGTTTCTCAATCCCCAAGGAGCCAGCCTGTCTCCCTGTTTTTCTCCTGGAGGAAAGGGTTGGAACGAGGGTGTCCCTCCAGGCACACAGAGGAGCAGAGGCACTGCTGCTG
>NW_005070056.1:0-505 GCF_000277835.1 Geospiza fortis | reverse complement strand
TGAGAAAAGTGGGCACTTTGAGAAATATGCCAGTGATTTCATGTGAAATTTGATTCTCGGACTGTATAGTAGTGTTTGTGGAGATTTTAGGATTTTGTTTGCAACAAGTGTAGCATTTTACACAGAAGAACTATGGTATGGTAATTTATGTTTAACTGTGGTAAAGCGAATTAAAGGAATTCCAAGAATTCCCCCCCACAGCAATTCAAGCCCTGGCTCTAGTGAATTTGAGATAAGGGTGTGTGTGTGTGTGTCTGTGTTTGTAGGCATATCAGAGTTTTTGCTGTAACAAGCACAACCTTTTGCAAGGCAGTAAAGTGAGTGTCAGTAGAAACAATGCTTTAATTAGATTGTGCAAGAAGAGAACTAGAAAAGACTGACATTTTGTAAAACAGGATTTAGATAAAAGAGATGAATGAGTTTATGAGACTTCAGTGAGTATTACAGTAAGCTTAGACTGAGAACAACCTGCTGTAGTGGTTAAGTGATAAACTCCGAAGTGATA
>NW_005070055.1:0-505 GCF_000277835.1 Geospiza fortis | reverse complement strand
ATTCCCAGCCCAGCCGATCCCAGGTGATCTCAGGTGATTCCCAGACCAAGTGATCCCCAGGAGATCTCCAGGTTGTTCCCAGCCCAGCCCAGGTGATCCCAGATGAACCCAGGTGATTCCCAACCCAGGTGATCCCAGGTGATTCGCAGTCCAGATGACCCCAAGGGATTCGGTGATCTCAGGTCATTCCCAGCCCAGCTCACATGATCCCAGGTGACCCCAGGCGATTCCCAGTCCAGCCCAGGTGACCCCAGGTGATTCCCAGCCCAGCTGAGGTGATCCTAGATGAATCCAGGTGATTCCCAGCCCAGGTGATCTCAGGTGGTTCCCAGCCCAGCCCAGGTGATCCCCAGCCCTGCCCAGGTGGTTCCCAGATGATCCCAGGTGATCCCCAGGTGATTCCCAGGTGACCCCAGGCGGTTCCCAGCCCCCCGTCCCTCACGCTGTCCCCATTGGTGCCGCAGGAGGAGGGTCTCAACGACGTGCAGGAGATGATCAAGACAGT
>NW_005070054.1:0-505 GCF_000277835.1 Geospiza fortis | reverse complement strand
TTTTTTCCTGAATTCTGATCTAGTGCAAAGGGTCCAATTTCTGCATGTGCTTTTATCCTGGAGATTTTAATTAGGTATGTTGACGAGCATGTTAGGAGAGTGCAAGCCTCCTCTGCTAAAGTCCAATGGTTTACAGGAAATCTGGAAAAGCAGGTTGAACTCTCTGACTTGCTGAAAATTTCAATATATTCTTAGATAGTCTACTCTATCCTCTTGTTCTACAGTTTCTGATGAGTCACATGGGCGCAATAACAGTCTCTTTCCTCACAAGGCAGTTGGTTAGGTATTTGTAATATAAAGTAGTTAAGTGATGATGGTGCCAAAGGACAGGTGAAAGGGGAAGAGGAGAATGGTCTGAGCCTCATCTTAAAATGACAGAGGTGAGGCACAGCCCAAAGCCCAAATCATCTGTGCCTGTGACTAAGGTCAGACTAATGTGTCTGTGCCCAATAGACTCCAAAAACTGAATTAGGAGCTGCAGGAACACAATGGCACATCCTTTTTT
>NW_005070053.1:0-505 GCF_000277835.1 Geospiza fortis | reverse complement strand
TTTCTCCTCCACATGCAGCCACACACAGACTTTTCAAAGAATCACAACTTCAAGAGGATCTTTCATCCTCATAAAAGACAGACAGACATCATCAAGGACCACTTATTGCTTGGTCCAAGCCTCTCCTGGGGACAAAGAGCAAAGCATAGATGACACAAACACTTACTTTTGACCTTCTCTATGTATCATGGAGATCAATAAAGGCTGAGAACAACGTGCAGAGAGCTTCCATGCAAAGACATCAGCGTTTTGTTCAAGACACATTCTACCTATTCACGCACATGTGCTCCTAGGAAGACACATAAGCCTCCTAAAAAGCTGTATTTCTCAATAATGGGATCCATCCCTTCAGAAGATCTAATGCTATCAGGAACAAAGATTCTACACAGCACAGCTGATAGAGGGGAAACAATACCGGGAAACCGATCATTACCCAAACTTGCAAAATAACCAACAGCATGCCACCAGCAGCTTCTCCCTCCTTCCTTCTTCACATATTGGAAGG
>NW_005070052.1:0-505 GCF_000277835.1 Geospiza fortis | reverse complement strand
TGATATAAACCACATTGGCAGAGTGACATTGATTGGTGTATTCCACCTATGTCTAAAGGGATTACCAACACAGCAATGATGGCACAGCCATGGCAAAAGCAGCACTAATCACAGACTTTAGGATAGGACTAAAGCATGGCCAATTTCAAAACATCCATCACATTGCGGTAACTTGCAGATCATTTGCAAATCTTCTTTCTGAAAATCGGTAAGGCAATGCCCTATTACCAGTTTATACAAGTGGAGAATAAAATTGCAAAGTCTTGGGAAGAAATGTTACCACCATCCAAAACAGAGAAGACAGGAAATAAATAAATTTCCTTGAAATTTATTTCCTCCCCCCACTTTCTCCCAAAGAAGGCAATCAGTTTGAGTCTGAAAAGAACACTTGATTTACAGCAATAGAGATGACTGGTCATTAAGTTACAATATATATCTATGTATAGCCAATGTATATCAGGCTGTCTCCCGTAAAAAGCCTGAATGCTCTATAATTTTTTTTTTT
>NW_005070051.1:0-505 GCF_000277835.1 Geospiza fortis | reverse complement strand
GAATTGTTGAGGTTGGAAAAGTTTTCCGAGGCGGAAAACCAAACATTTCCAGCGTTTCTGATCCTGCCACTGATCCGTGGCTTCCCAAATCCATCCAGGAATGGGAAATCTGCCCAAAATCCAACCAAAATCCAACCAAACCTCCCCTGGCACAGCTGCATCCCATTCCTCATTTTCTGGGAGAACATTCTGGAATTGTTGAGGTTGGAAAAGTTCTCCAGGGACGAATCCAACCATTCCCGCATTTCCAATCCTGCTCCCATATTTCCAAGAGATCCTTTTTCCCATGATCCCACCCCAAAGATGCTTCCAAGCGTTTTCCACTTATAGTGGTTTTGGTTCATTAGTTCAATTAATGTTAATTTAATTAGATTTTGTTAATAATTTTGTTAATTTAATTTTTATATTTTGTTTAATAACATTGATTAAATTATTTTTTCATTAATTTTTTTAATTTTGAGATTTAATTGATGTGTTGATGAGTGTGGTGGGTTTGGTGTTGGTT
>NW_005070050.1:0-505 GCF_000277835.1 Geospiza fortis | reverse complement strand
CTAATACATAATTGCCTAGAGGTTATAGACTATCAAACTAAAGAGAGGACCAAACAGATCAACCACTCCAAGGTGGAAAACAATTGTACATTGATGGATCTTCACGGGTAATAAAGGGGCACAGGCTATCAGGGTATGCTGTAGTGCATGAAGGGTTGGTAGCCATAGAAAAGGGAAAGTTACCTTCCAACTGGTCAGCCCAAGCATGTGAGTTATATGCCCTAAAGTGAGCTCTGGAAATATTAGCACATACATGACTCAAAATACATTTTTCAAATAGTGCATAGCTTTGGAAAAATTTGGGAAGAGAGGGGGCTATTCAATTTAAAGGGAAAGGGACTGATTCACGAAAAATTTCTTTTAGAAGAGTTAGAAACCTTACAATTGCCAGAAAAAGTAGCAGTGGTATATATTAAGGGACATCAAACAGGGGTGACTCAGGGGGAGCGAGGGAACAATTTAGCCTATTTAGAAGCTTAAAATGCAAGTGAATCAGAGACAGAAA
>NW_005070049.1:0-505 GCF_000277835.1 Geospiza fortis | reverse complement strand
AGCAGTTGTTTCTCACAGCCTTATTTGGGAAGGGCACATAGTCATGGCATATGAGAGAAGGTGCTGGTGAAAGAAACACTTTCCTTCCTCCACACTGACCCAGAATTTTGCCCTTGCCACTTTAATCACATCCAGATACTAAGCAAAAAACCAGAATCCTGTATCCTCTCACTGCTGTTGTGTTGCCACTTCTCTTGGGAAAACAAGACACAATGGACCCCAAGAAACAAGTGTAAAACCCCCTGTACCATGAGCCAAACCTCACAGTGCTGCACTAGTGAAGAAGAGCATTGCCTCTGGATGCCCTTGTCGTGACTAGGTGTGCAGGACTGGTGGGAAATGACCCATTTTTAACCCAGCTCACTCTGAGCTGACTCTGTAATGCCACAGCCACTCCTCAGGCAGAGTTCACAGTGAGTGTCAGAGCAGACAGCCCGACCATTTCACTGAAGTGAAAAATCACAGCTCTGCGATGATGATGCCTTCAAGGCACATTTAGCTGAAA
>NW_005070048.1:0-505 GCF_000277835.1 Geospiza fortis | reverse complement strand
AATGCCCTGGGAAGTGCTGGAGCAGCAGCTCCCAAATGCCCCCGGGCAGAGGCAGCAGCTCTGCTGGCACAGGAGGAGCTGAGCAGACCCTTCCATCACTGGCACACAGGCTCATCCCACAGCTCCCTCTCCCCCTGTAAATTCCCCAATCCCTGCCCTGCTGATCCCCTCTGGACCCCTCCTCCCTGCAGCTCCCAGAACAGGACCAGGTTTGACCTGAATCCATCAGGTTTAAACCCAATTGTGAGCCTGGGCCAAACCCCGAGGCCAGCCAGCCCTTGGGATGGGACATCTCTCACTTCTCCCCAAAACTCCTGCACCTCAAACCCTTCCTGGGCAGGGCAAATCCTCCTCAGAGCCTGGGGTGAGTCCTGGAGGAGCACAAGGGAGACGTGGGAGAGCAGCTCAGATCTCTGGATTTTGGGAACAGAGGTAACGAGGCATTCCAAAAACAATAACTTCAATAAATCACAGCGCTGCCCCGAGGTACCAGAGATCAGCAAAG
>NW_005070047.1:0-505 GCF_000277835.1 Geospiza fortis | reverse complement strand
TCGGGGGAAGCCTCATGTGCCTACCCATAGACTGTCTGCTGAAATAGTCTGTATAGGCATCTCTCCTGTAGAATCTCCAGTCACTGGGGGCTAATCTTCACTGTCATTGTTTTCTTTATCTTAAGCTGTTTCTGTGCCTTCACTCATCACAGATGGTGCGGAAGACAGCGTGAAAATTAGATGACACCATCAGAATGTTTTTCTTAATAATCTTACCTTTATATTGTCAGTTAGATTTAGGCAGACTTGGAAGAATAATTTTTTTAGTCCTAGGAGAAGAAGTAGCAAAAACTTTTAACCTTAGCAATTGTTGGGTCTGCCGAGGGCCAGGAAGATCTGACAACTGGCCATCGGTGGCCAACATGCCCATCACAAGTTACCTCCAAACTGGTCAGGAATATGTTATGTATGGTAGATTAGAACGTTGTTCTTACTGCTACCACAGCTTCAGGGAAATCAGTTACAAATCAAGGTGTACGATGATCTAATTAGAGAAAAGTGGTCA
>NW_005070046.1:0-506 GCF_000277835.1 Geospiza fortis | reverse complement strand
CTCCCTCCTTGTTGATCAGGTTTGCAAGTTACAAAGATCAGACAGCAAACAACATCCTATCTTAATAAAAATTTGCATATTTGACACTTAGCAACAAGATGATCTGAGAAGCAGAATTGGGATAGAACAAACATACTGACCACCTTGGAAAGGCAATTATAGTAATTATGGATAATTAATAAACTTCAAAAAACAGATTAAGGCTTTTATTGACAAAATGTGAAAAACAGAACAGCAGCAGTTCTTGCTGAATAGTATCAGCATAATATACTGCTGAGAATTTCTTCAGCTATTGGTGCAGCTGGGAATCTGAACCAAGTGACCATGAATACTAAAGCTATGAAATAAAATGAGGTTTGGGACACAGGTAAGGATCTGCTGCTTAAATGTGGCCCATTCACTGTGGCCGTGCTGTTATTCCTTTCTCAGCTGTTTGACAGTGTGTACCAGTCTTTATATTTGGGGTCTAAAATCCACAGATGGACAGAACACTTCCTCTCACACAG
>NW_005070045.1:0-506 GCF_000277835.1 Geospiza fortis | reverse complement strand
GGGGAAAATGGAGGGGGAAACGGGAAAAAAAAGGGGAAAAGGGAAGAAAACAGGGCAAAAATAGGAAAAAAGAGGGGAAAAGGGTAGAAAATGGGAAAAACGGCGGAAATGGGGAGAAAATGGGAGAAAGGGGGAGAAAAAGGTGGGAAAAATGGGGAAAAATGAGGGGAAATTTGGTAAAATTGGGAAAATGGTGGAAAATAGGAGAAAATTGAGAAAAAGAGGGAAATTCCAACAAGGAGAGGCAACCACGCCAGCTCAGCGCGTCCCGACTCCCAGGAGAAAATTTTGGGATCACAACCAGCTGGGAAAATCCTCCTCAGGAAATCCAGGCGGGATCCCATTCCGTGCTCGGTTTTTTTTTTGGGAACGGCGTCCCCGAAAAATCCGGGATACGGGGCGGGGAAGCATGGAGGGATCCCGAAAATCGGGATGGGGTTCCGTAGGGAACGGGATTTGAGCCGCCCAGGGATCCAACACGGAGCGGGGAGCGGCGGGGGGCGGCG
>NW_005070044.1:0-506 GCF_000277835.1 Geospiza fortis | reverse complement strand
TAGTCCTTGGGGTATAAAACAAGGTGGGTCAGGGGTGAGGGCCAGCACTGCAATATCTTATTGTGAGGTCACTGATAGTATGGATGGCAATTCGAAAAATCCTTCAGTCCCCGATTGCCAGTTTCCTAAGATGAAAAGTTCATGTGGCCAATCTTCAGGCCCCAGCTGTCCTGTCGATATTGCATGGGCAAGATAGTTGGTTAAAACAACAGATTCCCCACTCACCAACTCCAGTTTTGCCCCTGGTGGTAAGATGGCTGGCAACTGGGAGCTGAGGTGCTGGAGTTTGGCGCCATGTGGTCTATAATGGGTGTTTGCCTTTCTTGACCTTCGGCCATTGTAGGCATCATTGGCTTGCACGTTTGTGTCATAGCGTGAGGCCGTCTTGCGCTCCCATGGTAGGTTTTTTTTGACAGCTGCTTGGTGTAGTTACCTTTTGAGAAATTTCACCTCATTTGATGTTGATTATCCATTAGGGACAAGTGTCTTGGTTTGAAAAGACAGGT
>NW_005070043.1:0-506 GCF_000277835.1 Geospiza fortis | reverse complement strand
TTATTTTTTATGATGTTCTTACATGTGTAAATGTCTCTAAGATAATATCTAATTATCTAAACAGATACTAAGAACAATCTTTCAAACCCATGTCCCTACATTTTCCCCCTGCTCTGAGGCCTGTGAAGTGTCCTACAGGATGGGACCTTATGGAAGTCCTCTTGTTTCTACCTGCACAAAAGGAATGCAGAATAGAAATAACCTCCAGAATCCATTTGGATTATCTGTTAAATGTAAAACCCATAAACAGTGCCATAGTGGATTTCAAAATTTAGAAATCTGAGACCAAACCTGCCTAGGGTGCCTTATCTCACTGTGATTCACTATTGACAGTCACCTTATGTAGTCTGCAAGTTTATCAGGATCTTGGGGAATCCAAGCTTCCTTGGGAAACTAATGATGCTAATGACAAGGAGAGCATCTGCAGATGCAGGCAAGCTGTTAGAAGTCTCTTTGCCTCCTTAACTAATTCCTGTACAGATGCCTTAGGTTTTAGCTTTTATGTT
>NW_005070042.1:0-506 GCF_000277835.1 Geospiza fortis | reverse complement strand
CTTCTGCCTTGAAATAATTCTAACTTTTCATATTAAATGCTGTCCTAAATAAGGATTCTGTCTGAATGCTCTGGAATGAGCTGTCAATCCCAAATGTCTGATTCTCCCAGCAATGCCTTGTCTGTTGGACAGATAAGAGTTTTTCAAATCAAAGAGAGAGAGATTAGTAGAAACACTAAAACCTCACAGTAGAAAAGAAAATATTCTTGAGGAAAAAATCAATCTATTTGAAAAATTGCCCAGAAACAGGTATATTGCTTATGCAACATTCACACTCTCCTTGTCCTTGGAAAGCTTCAAATGGACCTATAACTTGGCATTGCTAAACAAAACAGCTAAAAAGTAAACCCATTTTTTTCTTTCCAATATTTAATAAAGGAAAATATGTACTGCTTTTAAATATTTAGCTTTTTATAACTGTTTTTATTGTCAACAGAAGGTTGATATTCTATTTTGTCTATTATATCAGCACTGATGAATATGCAAATATCTTTTCCTCACATATA
>NW_005070041.1:0-506 GCF_000277835.1 Geospiza fortis | reverse complement strand
GAGCCCCAACTATAGTGCTGGTCTAAGCTGGTTTTAGGGTCCGAGGAGCCTTTCTTATCTCCAACAGCTTGCAGACTCTCACATTCCCTCTACCTTGTTTGGGGAAGAAACTCTCCTCATCAGAAAATCCTTGCATTCCTTTTGTCCATCTTCACAGGCCTTTGCAAGCACAGCAAGTTTACAAGCTAAGCAAGTTAAGCAACATACATAGTCTAAAACAGCTATCCTAAATCTGAAATTAATTTCTAACCTAAATTCATTTCTAACCTGCATATCCCAAGTCTTCCCCACATTTGAACTTTTTACCTCTCTTTTCAGCGCATACCTGGTGCTTTTTGTTTTTCAGTCTACCTTGTTTTTAGCTAATTTTGCAGTTTGCAAGTTCCTTTAAAACTTGCTATCTTGCTCTTGATGGTGCCTGTTACCTCACTCACTCTGCTATTTTGCTTGCCCTGCTATCTCGCTTCCTGTATCTGCACATTGTTATAGATGAGTAATGTAATAGT
>NW_005070040.1:0-506 GCF_000277835.1 Geospiza fortis | reverse complement strand
GGACGTCAGGGCTTTCAAGAAAGAAATTGGAAAAGACAGAGGGATGCCAAGACAGAGAGTTACAGGACTTGCTTCGGGAAGCTCAGAAAGTCTACATGAGGAGAGATGAGGAAAGGCAGAAAATTCAGGCGAAAGTGTTAGTAGCTTCAGTAAGGGAGGCTCAGAAGCAGGAGCATGTCCGAGACTTGGCAAAACCAGGGCCACCGAAGAAACAGAACCCTTCCCAAGGTAAGGGCTCAAACAATCAGAAAAAGGACATTGAGTGTTATTACTGCAAACAAAAGGGATGCATTTGGAGGAATTGCCTGAAGAAAGACAAGGACGAGAAAATGTTTCAGGAAAATTAGAGGTGTCAGGGGCTTTTCAGTTTGGGGTCCGGGACATCTAAGGAGCCCTTGATAAAATTGAGACTAGGAGCCCACAGGCAGGAAGTACTGTTTTTAGTAGACTCTGGAGCCGAATGAACCACAGTGCAGCAATTACCACGAGGATGTTCTATAAGTGAC
>NW_005070039.1:0-506 GCF_000277835.1 Geospiza fortis | reverse complement strand
TTTTAAAAATTTTATTGGCTTGCAAAAGTTTCAACCTTCTGCTATTCCCGGGGGATAGTGTAGTCCATTGAAGGCCTAATATAACATCTAAGTTCTTAAAGATAATTACCTTCCCTGTTTCCATTTTTGTTATGCATTGCATGCATTTTCCTGAAAACATGTCTTATGTCTCCTGTATGTGTGGCTAGTCTTTTGCTTTTCCAAGAATTTGCTTTATGGTATTCCATGAGCACAACATTATCATATCTCATTTCCTTCTGTGTGCATTGGCAATGAACTTTTTGTCTGTGTGAATATATCTTATGTTTACTTAGCACCCCTTCCTCTGAGGAACCCAGTGTTATACAAGTTTTAGGCTTTAGGATTGTGTTAGCAGACAAGGGAAGTGCCTTAGCCTGTTCCTTGAGACATTCTTATCTCATATAGGGCTTTCAGATCCACATACACCTTCTGGATGGTTGAGAAATTTTATTGTTTTCTACTGGAATTTGGCATGAAAAAAAAAA
>NW_005070038.1:0-506 GCF_000277835.1 Geospiza fortis | reverse complement strand
GAGATCCCCTTAATTTAAAATTTATAGTAATTGGAGGGGTAGGGAGGGTTTGCATTCCCCATTTCAAGAGAGCCTCCTGCCTTTCTCAGCAAACACCTGTCTTTCCAAATCGAGACAATGACATTTGATGATTAATTATGCAATCAATTCAAAGACAGAAGGTGATGTCCTTATAGGTTGGTAAGGTTAAAAGACCCATTCTAAAATGTGTAGAGGATCGGACCACTGAGTTTCCCATTGACCAATGATACCTGTGAGATGTAGATCAACAATAACAACAAACACTAACACAAACTTAAGGACATATCCGGTAGACCTGTCTGCTTGTTATGGCCCACTCTACTGTTTCCAGTGCGGTTTTTGCTTCTAGTGTCAATTTCCTTAGTGAGGTTAACTCAGGGTCATCTTTAAGGATGTTAAACAAGGGTGCTAATTGTGGGGTGGTTAATACTAAATAATGCCATACCCAAAAGCTTCTCTGCATCATTTAAAGTCTGAATTTTGGT
>NW_005070037.1:0-506 GCF_000277835.1 Geospiza fortis | reverse complement strand
ATAAAGATCCCTATATACATAAGCAAAGTGGAAAATAAGAATCTGTAGATCTAAGGAAAAACACTGCCCTGTGAAATGAGTGACATGGTTGAAGTATGTCAACAATCTGTTTCCATTGAAGTCAGGATTTGAAACATTCTTTAGAGCTACAGACCAGGGCTCTCATTCCTTTCCTGTAGGAGTCCTTTCTGTCATTGTTATTTCAAAACCCATCAAAGCATGATCATAGGAAAAAAGCTTATTTATCTGGGTGAATACCCTAAATTTTGTTTAATGCTTCATAAAGACTCCAGTGAAAAGTTTGTTTTATTGACAAACCACAATCAGAATAAATGACAAAACTTCAGGTAGGACGCAGCCCTGGACTTTGGGTAGTGTAAGGCACAATGTAAAGTGCAAACTCATAGCCTGACTCACCTAGCTCAATTTTCCCATCTCCAGAGCCAGCAAATACCAGCGATTAGCAGCACAGGATGAGAGAATAGTTTGGCTTGGAAGAGACCTTC
>NW_005070036.1:0-506 GCF_000277835.1 Geospiza fortis | reverse complement strand
GATTGGGATCCAGATCCAGATTGGGATCGGGATCAGGATCGGGCTCGGAATTGGGATTGGGATCAGGATCGGGATTGGGATTGGGAATAGGATCGGGATTGAGATTGGGATCAGGATCAGAATTGGGATTGGGACCAGGATTGGAATTGGGACTGGGAATAGGATCGGGATTGAGGTTGGGATCAGGATCGGAATTGGGATCGGGATGGAGATTGGGATCGGAATCAGGATTGGGATTGTGATCAGGATTGGGGTTGGAAATGGGATCGGAATTGGGATCAGGGATGGGATCAGGATCAGAATCAGGATTGGGATTGGGATTGAGATCGGGATTGAAGTTGGGTTTGGGTTTGGAATCAGGATTGGGATTGAAAGTGGGATCGGGATCAGGATTGGGATTGGGATTGGAATCGGGATTGGAGTCAGGATTGGAATTGGGATGGGGATGAGGATCAGAATCAGGATCGAGATTGGGATCAGGATCAGGATTGGCAGTGGGATTGGGA
>NW_005070035.1:0-506 GCF_000277835.1 Geospiza fortis | reverse complement strand
TTTTTTTCTTTTCTCCCCCTCAAGAAAGAGCTCCTGCACTGCAAGAGGGCAGCAACAGAACAGCAGGATGTTTGTCAAGGAAGTGTTAACATGCTAAAAGGATTCCAGCCCTCTGCAGTTGTGGCCTGACAAAATGAGAAAGGAAAGAGATTTGAGTGCAAATAAAACCAACAAGCATAGTTTTACAATATGCCAACATTTACCTGTTGGGGCTTGCCCAGTCTGCAAACCAGTCCTAGATGTGGGGGAGAGTCTTCACTGATGGTTCTGAGAACAAAGACATGTTGACATCAGTAAATCTTCTAATCCCAGTGCATGATGTATCAATGAGCAGCTTTAAATCAGAGGTGAATTTCTTGCTAATTACATTAGATTAACCTAAGGAAATGGAATCCAGTCAAAGCAACAAAGTCAAGCTTTACTCCACTGACTTTGCAGCTGCAGCTCCAGTCTGAGCCTTTGCTGTGGGACTTGGTTTCAATCAACTCTGCCAGCACCTGCCAGCC
>NW_005070034.1:0-506 GCF_000277835.1 Geospiza fortis | reverse complement strand
AGAAATAACACAACACCTCTCTAAGAATAACTTTGCATACTGAATAAATGTTGGATGCGTAACAGTTTCTCAGCCTTTGTGAAAAGTTCTCAGTATCAATCACACAATCTCTCAGAAATTGAAAAGAACATCCAGAGCACCTATGAGGCCATTCAGTATTCTAGTTATTATGGTGTAAGTTGGGATGTGGGGAAAAAAAACCAGGCAACTTTCAAATCTTAAAATCTGTAGATCCCTCAGAGATTTCTACTGTATCTGCAAATCTCTAGACTCCTAACAACACACTTACTTCTCAGCATTAGCTTCTGTGAGTCTGCAGCAAGAACAGAGTGAAAGGACACACCATGAAACGCTTTGTGCTAGACCACAGTCTGAGCTTCTCACTCACACAAGGCAGTACAGTAATACAGACTGGGGCCTCCCAAACCCACCACATTTTTGGGGGGGACTAGTCTCAACTACAGTGCGTGTTATCTGTTCTTTTCTCACCACAATGCAACAAAGCA
>NW_005070033.1:0-506 GCF_000277835.1 Geospiza fortis | reverse complement strand
CGCTTTCTGCTTTGCTTTCTCTCTCTCACTTCTGTTTGCTTTTGCTTCTGCTCTTAGCTAGTGTAGCTAAACAGTCCAAATTTCTTCCTGGACTGTTTATCCTTTCCTTCTTTTGACCATCTCGAACCTGCTCCAGACTGGGACCTGGGAACACTGAGAGTCTTCACCATGCGGCCTGCAGCAGCTGCCCCAGCGCTGGAGGGACTGAGAACAGAGCGACCACCCCCCGAGAGAGACTTTCCGAATTTGTCATCTTTTTTCAGAGTGGTGTCATCTGGTATTGTTCATTTTGTGTGCTGGGGGGAGTGCTCTGCCTGTTAAAGAAACAGGTTCTTTCCACTTCTCTCCGAGGAATTCTTCCCGAATTGGTTGGGGTGAGGGGCCGTGTGGGTTTGCTTACTGGAGGGGCCCCTTTGGAGATTGTCTCCCAAATATGCCCTAAACCAGGACAAAATGTTTGGCGCCCAACGCGTGGTTCACGAGAGAGTGGAAAAAACCCTGTTTTG
>NW_005070032.1:0-506 GCF_000277835.1 Geospiza fortis | reverse complement strand
ACTCGGACAGGCGGACAGGCCTGTGCCAAGCAGGACTTCGCTATCCGGACCCCATTGCAGCCCGCTGGGGACCCCCCGAAACCCAGCTAAGGTTGCATTACTTATTATCTATTTCTGAAATTATTTTCATCTCTAGGAACAGAGATCTTCTTCTTCTCTTCCTGGGGGTATAGGATCTTCATCACTCTTCTCTCATTCTTTATTCAAACTTGTCACAGGATCACAGCTACTTTAATATCTGCTTACTTCAGCATAGAGACCTTTGCTCATTATCTACAATTTGAGCACTTTCATCTCCCCATACCTTCATGCATTTTAGGGGAAAAAAGAGTCTTTCTTCATATCTTTACAAGAGGATTTTAGCTTAAAACTAAAGACATCTCCTCATCCCTCCTATCTAGGATTTGACTTTTTCTTCATTGACCTCGGTGTTTTCATGTTGCTCCTCTATATGCCTGCATTTTATTCCTTTCTCTCAGTCAAGGGAGGATTGAAGCACTGAAAGA
>NW_005070031.1:0-506 GCF_000277835.1 Geospiza fortis | reverse complement strand
TACAGGAGCCTCTAATTAAGTAACCCCTAAACCTGGCCTGTGTGCCCCTAAACTTGACCTGTGTGCCCCTAAACCCGGCCTGTGTGCCCCTAAACTTGACCTTTATGTTTAAGAGTAGAAAGGTTAGGTTTAGGGCCAAAAAGGCCAGGTTTAGATGCACCAAGGCTGGGTTTTGAAGCAGAAAAGTTGGGCTTAGGGGTAGAAAAATATTTACCAGAGGGCAAAAAGACCATTTTTCCTTGTTTCAGGCAGATTACGGAGGAAACTCCCTCTAGAAAACAGATTCAGGTGGTTGGGGAAAAGATTTCCTTGGAGAAAAGTGGAAAAATCTGTTTATTTAACAGACAAAGCATTCCCCAGCCCAAAAATTGATGCTGAACACCAAAAAAAAGCTAAACTGTGAAAGCTCTCGCTGTTCTGCGGAGATGACAAACTCAGGGTGTCCGTTTCTGTAGGAGCAGGATGTGGAGGAGTGAGTGCAGTTTGTGAACACAAACTCCCGGCTT
>NW_005070030.1:0-506 GCF_000277835.1 Geospiza fortis | reverse complement strand
TTTTGACAGTGTTGACATTTTAGGAGAAGCCTTTTTTCTGTTGGTTTAATAATTTTTCTATTCAAAAGACATTTTCCATTAAGTCTTGTTTCACTAATTCTTCATGAAAAAATGTCTGCTAAAATAAATTTATGACCGACAGAGCTAATTATTGAACATGTCACTGGCACTCAGAGGATGCAAATCAACCAGGATTTTTGAACATAAGGCCTTTTCTTGTTTATCTAAACATACCTGAGAAAAACCAGAAGTACAAATGAATTTCCCTTTCTCCTTGCTTGCACTACCACAAAACACCAACTGAAGTGCTGTATTTGTACCAGATATGCTTGGACAAGCCCTGAGGAACATGACACAAACATTTCAGGGCTACCTGCTGCTTCTGTGTCTTGAAACCAATGCACTTCCATGGCTTTTACAAATAGTACTGGCCTTGTAAGCAGTGCACAGCAGCTGTATGTGCCAAGGAGCACGAAAAAGAGAGCTCAAGAGAACTCATTTGCTGT
>NW_005070029.1:0-506 GCF_000277835.1 Geospiza fortis | reverse complement strand
CAAATTTTGAGAATTTCCCCAAAATCCTCCCAAATTCCCCCAAATTTCTCAGGATCCCACCCAAAATTCCACAAAATCTTCCCAAATTCCTCCCAAATCCTCCCCAAATTCCCCAAATTCCCCAAATCCCCCAAATTCCCCAAATTTTGAGAATTTCCCCAAAATCCTCCCAAATTTCTCAGGATCCCACCCAAAATTCCCCAAAATCTTCCCAAATTCCTCCCAAATCCTCCCCAAATTCCCCAAATTCCCCAAATCCCCCAAATTCCCCAAATTTTGAGAATTTCCCCAAAATCCTCCCAAATTTCTCAGGATCCCACCCAAAATTCCCCAAAATCTTCCCAAATTCCTCCCAAATCCTCCCCAAATTCCCCAAATTGCCCAAAATTCCCCAATTTTCCCCAAATCTCCCATTTCTCACCTCGGTGACGTAATGCAGCAGCGCCATCCGGCCCAGCTTCTCCTGGATGGCCCCAAATTCGTGGATTTTGGCCCCAAATTGGGTC
>NW_005070028.1:0-506 GCF_000277835.1 Geospiza fortis | reverse complement strand
ATACGGAGCTCTCCGAATCTAAGGGCCTGTTGCGGGCGTCTTTGGGCAGAAGCTGCGCTCCGGAGCACGCCGCCACCCGCACAATGCTCTTTGCGCGACGAAGCCGCTTCTTTGCCTCCGGGAGCCGGAGAGAGAGGCATCTTCCGAAAGGCGAAGAACGACGCAGCACAACACTGGCATTGTGTGTGCGACTTGGAAACTGAGAGAAAACAGTACCTTACCACTCTTCTGCCTTTTCCATTCACATTAATATTGCAATAGAAGGAGATTTGGACAACTTTCTTTTGCTTCGTGCAAAACACTGTGCAGACCTCCGTGCAACCTCTAGAACACGATGGGAGATGTTTTCAATTTGGACTGCCTAGCTAAACTAACTAACAAGCCAGAGCAAGCGCAAAGTGAAAGCACGCGCAAAAAGCAAAAGCTTCACTGTGTACTGCCCCCGTCTTTGTGTGTTGCTGGCTGTTGGAGGGAGTGGGCTGATGACTGATAACGAAACAAAATAA
>NW_005070027.1:0-506 GCF_000277835.1 Geospiza fortis | reverse complement strand
AACCTGGTCATTCTGTGAATTCTGTGTTGACACCTTCCTGGAGGTCACCCTGGCATTGTCCATCTCATGGTGAGTGTGGAGCAGTGGGCTGGAGACAGGCAAGGTGGCTTTGTCCCCTAAAGCTTTCCCTGGGATTTCACCTCTGTATGAGGATTAACCCAAGGTGAATTCCACCAGAGATGGATCTGTACCACGTGTGGGCACAGCTGGACAGTCCTGCACACTGAACCACAAACTTTAACAACTTTCTGGTGTCGCTGTTTGCCATGAAAAGCACCAAGTGCTGGCAGCAAGGTCAGACTCCAGCACTTGCTGTGGAAGGTGTGATCCTCAAGAGCTGGTTTTGCTCATAACCTTTCTCCTTTTATTCCTCTGGTTTTGTCATATGGCAGTGCAAGGAAAAGCAGAGAGATCCTCCCACCACCAGGCTGCTGGTCCAGGGATTTGAGTATCCCATCGTGAAGGATGTTTTTGAGCGTTTTCATGGAATCCCAGGATGGTTTGGG
>NW_005070026.1:0-507 GCF_000277835.1 Geospiza fortis | reverse complement strand
AATGAAAACCATTTGGCTGCATAACAGTTTTAACCAGCTTTAAAATTTCTATTGCTCAAGTAGGAATAAATGGGTTCTTGGTTAATAGAGCTTGTGATGTTTGGCCATCTTTAACCTTTGTTTAAATTTGAGATAAACATGTTCACTGCACATAACCGAAATAATTTTAAAGTCAGCATATGCAAGCTGATTTAAATTAGCTGAGGATCTAGTCAGAAATATTGTCCAGAGCACACACAGCAACCTTATGCAGATTGCCTGTCTGCATATTTTCAGCATAGTCTGTAAGAGATTGCACTGGAGTAAGCCATAGGTAAATGCTCTTATCTTCTGGATGCTATCTGCACTGGCTAAATGAATGTGTTATGGCCTTCTCTTCTCTTTACACAATTAGGGCTTGTGGCCATTAGAAGAGAAGTATGGACAAGAAAAGAAGAAAAGTTCTAGCACATAATGGTATTAAAGAAAACTAATACAATGTGCTAAATGACTGAATCAAAAAAAAAA
>NW_005070025.1:0-507 GCF_000277835.1 Geospiza fortis | reverse complement strand
AACAAGGCTCACTCTTTAAAATTTTTAAAGGTTTTATAAGAAATAATAAGGGATAAAGCAAAAGCAACAGCACTGGGTGCATAGCCAGTTGCACACGGTTAACTATAACAACTCTTCTTATACACTTACTTTATCATTGCATTAGTCAAATGCATATTTATGACAATTACACACATTCAAACATTCCTTTGAGTTTTTTGAGTTTACATGTTCCAAGAATTCTTTCTCTTAGTTCAACCCCTGACCTCAACTTCTTAAGAGTACATGGCACAAAGCAGATGTAATTTTGAGAGCCTTTCTTTTCCTCAAGAGGCCCCCTGGTGTGTGGTTAGAGTTATTGATAACCAAAGGGTCCTTGCTCTTTCGGCGTTACTTGCCTGGTTCTTTTCAGTTATCTTATCATACAGACATTGTAGCCATTTTTACAAGTACTTCCTATCAACATTAGCTTCACTACTTGTCAGTTAGTTACAAAAGTAAAGCTACAATTACTTCTGCAAAAGTTAA
>NW_005070024.1:0-507 GCF_000277835.1 Geospiza fortis | reverse complement strand
TCTTCACTCGGGTGTAGTGTATCCAGGAGTCTACTCCAGCCACTTTGACTGCTGTGAAAGTGGTTAACAGTACCTGATAGGTCCACTCCACCTCTCTTTCAATGGATCTTCGTTCCAAGTCTTAATGTACACTTCATCTCCTGGGTATATGTTGTGAACTGGATTCTCAAGAGTCAGCGGCCTATTCCACACAAGGACGCTCCGAAGCCGACCTAAAGTTTTCCAGAGAGACAGAACATAATTATATACTTCTTGCTTTCCCGTGACATGTACATTTGGGTTAGGTTCAGGAGATTCATATGGTTTCCCATACAATATCTCATAACAGCTTACTGTCATTCCACTCCTAGGTTTTATCCGGATACTCAGCAGTGCTATTGGTAAAGCTTGGGGCCACTGCAGTTTGGCTTCTTGGCATGTTTTACTGATTTGCCTCTTTAATGTCTGATTCATCCTCTCTACCTGTCTACTTGATTGGGATCTCCATGGTATGTGGAGGTCCCAAGT
>NW_005070023.1:0-507 GCF_000277835.1 Geospiza fortis | reverse complement strand
TCCTGATTACCTTCTTGTCATCCATGTAACTAGAGCTCCCCGAATCCTGCTTCTTTCCCTTTCCAAAGATTGGGGTGATATTTGTTTTCTTCCAGTCCTTGGGTACCACTCCTGACCTCCACAACCTTTCCAAGATGATTGTGAATGGCCTCCACAGCTCTCTCAGCACTCGTGGATGCATTGCATCAGGGTCTATGGACTTTTGGATATCAGGTTTGCCTAGGTGTTCTCTACCCCAATCCTTCTTGACAAGGGAAATTCTTTCCAACATTGTTTTACCCTTGTCTCTCAGGTCAGAGAATCCCAGAGAATCTCAGATAACCCCCTTGTCAATGAAGACTGATGCAAAAAAGGTGTTTGGTAAATCGGTCTTCTCTGCATCCTCTGTTACCACACTCCCTGTTATGTTTAGTAATGCCCCCAACATTATCCTTGGTTTTCCTTTTGTTATGAAGGTATTTGAAGAAACCCTTCTTGTTCTCCTTGACATCCTTGGCCAGATTTAAT
>NW_005070022.1:0-507 GCF_000277835.1 Geospiza fortis | reverse complement strand
GTAGCCTCTCAAGGCATCAAAAGAATGTGTGAGTATAAATATTTATTAAAGCATGTAAGAGATTATTTTCAGAGGCAGCTAAGGTGGGGGAAGGGATGAAGACCACTAGGAAGAAACTTTACTCATTAGATTCATAAGAGTGAGCTTTGAAGGCTTGGAAGAAGTGGTGCTGCACCGGAATCTGTAGCTTTGAAGTATGAAGCAAACAATTTATAAAACATGTATCTCAGCAGGCAATATTTGATTGCATTTGTGCATAGGAGTGCAATTATGCATATCATGCAGGTATTATGGAAGATGACGTATAATGAAGGGAATGGGGGACTGAATATAAAAATACCCACTGAAACACATGAAAAATGTAATTAAGAAAATGCATAATGCTTTTTTGGTGGCTCTTTGGCAGGAAACTCCAGAGTGCAAGTATGAGGGGTATGTTACAGACCTGCATTGAAATCTCATCCTGTTTTGAAGATCACAGAGTTCACAGAATTCACAGAATGACCA
>NW_005070021.1:0-507 GCF_000277835.1 Geospiza fortis | reverse complement strand
ATGCCATTCTGGTCATGTTGTTGACCCCAGGAGCCAAGTTTGGTGGATTTTAAGGGAAAATCAAGGACATGAATTACAGCTGTGGTTATTCATCCACTCCCTGATGGCTGTTAGTCACCATGTGTACTCCATATGTAAGCTTAGCTTTTCTGGATGATTTAGTGAAGAATTGTTGAGTCAAGGACGAATCTCCTGCTGCTCTGCAGCAAGGTAGAGCTGTCATTACAGAAAAGGTGGGCCCTGAGGATGGGCAGTGTTAGCTCAGGCCCAGGTCATAAGGAAGGGTGCTGTGCTTTGTCTTGTCTGTGACTCATCTTTGTAGAAAACAACTCCTAAAGGAAAAGAAAGCAAGCTGGTAATTTAGCAGCTGGGGAGAGAATTTGTGGTATGTTGGATAGCTGTAAGCAGGAGTCTTGGTAGAACAGCTCAAGGTGCATTTACAGTGTAGGCTCTTATGTTATTTAGAGGATGTGAGGTTGTGGTGGCATTCCTCTGTGCACAGCCCAC
>NW_005070020.1:0-507 GCF_000277835.1 Geospiza fortis | reverse complement strand
AGCTGGATGCACAGGGGATAGCTCCTCTGAAAACCATGCATGCTGAGTACAGGAAAGTTTCTGTTTATTTTCTGTATTTTGCACACATATCCATTCATTGCCCTGGACTAAACACACATATGATAATCATTTCCCCAAAATCATTAACACATTTCCCTTTCCCTTTACCCATGCGTTCTTCTGTCCTGGGGGTCTCTCCTGGTGGTCGTGGACCCCAATGTTCCAGTGGGCCTGGCTGAGCTGGCAGGACACTGAGGCTGGTGAACTTCCAGTTCCCCTTCTCACACAATGGACATTGTGTGGTTTCCATAGGCCTGGGGTTTTGGAGAGCAGGCTCCAGGTGTCAGCTTACCTGGTGTAGACAACTTATCATCTGGTAAGATGAGGTCACAGAGTGGGCTGTGACATCACAGAGTGGGTTATGTGAGGGCATGGAGCAGCTATGACATCATAGAACTGATTCTGTGACATCACAGGGAGAGCTGTGACATCACAGGGCAGAGGTCT
>NW_005070019.1:405-507 GCF_000277835.1 Geospiza fortis | reverse complement strand
CTGGGAGGGGTTACTGGTCCGTACTGGTTTATACTGGGAGCAGTGGTTCATACTGGGAGGAAACTGGGATATACTGGGAGCACTGGGAGGGGGTACTGGGTT
>NW_005070019.1:0-219 GCF_000277835.1 Geospiza fortis | reverse complement strand
ATACTGGTTTATACTGGTTTATACTGGTTTAGACCATTTTTTTCTGGGTTTCTTTTGGCTTTTACTACCTATACTGGTTTTTAGTGGTTCATACTGGTTTATACCGGTCCATACCGGTTTATACTGGTCTCTAACACCTAACTTTATACTGGTTTATACTGGTTTTTACCCAGTTTTTCCTGTTTTTTCCTCCTATACCGGTCCATACTGGTTTATACC
>NW_005070018.1:0-507 GCF_000277835.1 Geospiza fortis | reverse complement strand
CTTGGAATTCCTCTGTGTTTGTGATCACAAAGTGATCTCGGGGGTGGGGGCTGTTGCATGACTTGCGGAAAATAAATGAAGTAATAGAAGAAATGAGAGCCCTCCAGCCGGGGGTCCCTTCCCCTTCCATGATCCCCAGAAACTGGCATTTGACAGTGATTGATTTAAAAGATTGTTTCTTTGATATTCCGCTGCATCCAGATGATGTGCCAAAATTCAGCATTTCTGTACCAAGCATTAATACGCAGGAACCACTAATTCGATATCATTGGACGGTATTACCGCAAGGCGTGCGCAACAGCCCCACTATTTGCCAGTGGTATGTTGCAAGGACCCTAAGTCCGATCCGGGAATGTATGCCTGATGTTCTGTTGTATCATTACATGGATGATATTCTGATCTCTGCAGAAATTCGAATGGAAGAAGCAGTGCTGGCTCTCAGCCAGGCTGTTACATTACCAGGCCTGACCATTGCTTCTAAAAAGGTTCAAAAGATATCCCCATGGA
>NW_005070017.1:0-507 GCF_000277835.1 Geospiza fortis | reverse complement strand
GCAAGAGCTGAAATCCTAAGAGCTTGCCATCACTAAAGAGCTGATCACTACCGAGCTTGCTAAGTGAGTTAGCCCGCGGCATCAGCCTGAGCTAGCTTAGCTTCGGGCACCCTGTCTCCCTGGGGACTGGACTCCCGAACTATCTTGCACTGCTTGATAATAAGGCCAGAACAGAGGCTTTATTATAGTGGCGCCCGACTCGACATCCCCCATTGGAGGCGAAAATCCTCGACGAGCAACGAAGCCCCCTGGGGACTCCCCGGGGCATTCTGTACTGCCGTCCTGGACGCCCGCTCCTCCTGCGAAGAGGCTCCTTTGTTTTAGAAGAAACTCCCCCCAGGAGGTGTCAGTTCGACACTCAAAATTTACATCCGAACGACAAAAAGTTCCGAGGAGAACTGACGGCAAGCAGACGCCTTCCAGCAGATTTTTGGACCTCAGCTGAAGAAGTGTAAGTATAAATTAGCTACTAGTGCGCACATTTGTTCTGGGTCCTAAACTTTTTTT
>NW_005070016.1:0-507 GCF_000277835.1 Geospiza fortis | reverse complement strand
AAGAGTCATAGTGGCTGATCAGCTGGCAGGTACTTTCAAATAAAATTTGATGCCATTCTTAATACAAAAGCAATCAGTCTGTTCTGCAAAGGTCAAACTCACTAGTAACTTTTTTGAAGCTTAACAACTTCTGCTGTCATTCCTATGGTTACAATCACGCTACTATTAAAAACAATTTGGGAATTTCTGATCTAATCCACCCTCCCACACAAAAATAACTCCTTTGCCATAACTGAAACTATGAACTTTTGAGCTATGTACAGCTATGAACCAACAGCTTCAAAAGGAAAGTTTAAATTCTTCCCTTTTGAAATAAAATAGTACATGGGTATTGAAGAAATTAGGCCAATAATGACAATATTATAGCAAAATCACATCATTTTAAACATGCTGACAATGTCTCTGCTTATCAATGGCATAAAGCAGAATGAACTGCCTGGAAAAGACAAAACTATGGAACAATGAACTAACTTAATGAGACAAATAAAACATCTCTTAGAGTCTTCT
>NW_005070015.1:0-507 GCF_000277835.1 Geospiza fortis | reverse complement strand
GATATCAGTTGTCTTGAGGTTTTACTACCTCGATTTACCTATTTGGGTAGACTTTGTGTTTGTCTTGAGGAAGATATGAACCTCATTTCTTTTCAAAGGAATACAGCAAAGCATGTGCACAGCCTTCTCATGGCAGGACTTTGCTGGAATGAACCCTGGCTCTGCCACATGAAGAGGGACTCAGGGCCTGACCCCCCTCTCCTTACACACTGTAGCCCTCAATGTTGTTTTCAAAGGAACTCTTGCTAGATATGAATGGAGATACTGGATTGTTTCCAATTGGTGAAACACTAATATGGCTGAACACTCATGTGATAGAGGAATAATCAAGCTCTGTACAAAAAGATATTGATTAGTTGAACCTGGGTTCTCACAAGCAGCTGTTCAGGACCAATCATATTTCTGTAGTTTGCATGCAGCAAGCATAATAAAGATTTGTTTTCCTACATCCTGCCTGTAGGTAGCCAAGTGGAATGCAAAGGAGAATTCCTTCAGTCTGAAGGAACA
>NW_005070014.1:0-507 GCF_000277835.1 Geospiza fortis | reverse complement strand
ACAGAAACCCTCTGACCAAGCTAACACTTTGCTTGATGCGGCACTACATGACTTGGCTATTGCAGCAAAAACCTCCTTTCTTCTTACTCCAGATGGATCTATTCCTACCCAACACTTCTCTAATATTAAACAAGGAGTAGATGAAAGCTTTATCAAATTTGTGGACAGAATTAAGGATGCTCTGGAAAAACAGAGACCATAGACGCAAGAAAGGACCTGTTGCGTAAACTTGCTATGAGTAATGCTAATGAACAATGTAAAACAATTCTGAGGGCCCTACCCTTAGATACAGAACCTACCATAGAGCAAATGCTGGAAAGCTGTACACGTCATTTGTCCACTGAAAACACAGTGGCCCAAGCAGTTGCTAAGGGTATTGCAGAAGGAGTTTCTGGTGCATTTCCAGTAGTGGCTTCCAAAGACCAGGCCCCCCGCTTTCACTGTGAAGACTTTGGACATTTTATAAAGGACTGCCTAGATAGGTCACCTACCCGAAACCCCCGTAAC
>NW_005070013.1:0-507 GCF_000277835.1 Geospiza fortis | reverse complement strand
CCAATAACATCTGAGATTGTAACAAGTAACTTGAAAGTAAAAGGTACCTTATGGTTGTCTTGTTGTCTTTGAGAGTGAGTGAGAAATAAAAAGTGAGTAAATGTAGGTGAATGAAAGTATATGTAATGTAGATTGTTTATTTTAGGCTTCAGTCCTTGGAGGGAGGTGTATTGTATTGAATTGTATTGTAAGAAAAAGGTTTTTTTTTGCCTGTGTAGTGGGAAGAAGGTGGTATTCAGGTTGCTAGAGAAAGGGGGAAAAAAGGCAGGGGACAAATAGATAAGATCTTGAAAAATGGGACAGAAAACCAGTAAGTTGGGTACAGGAAATAAAAAAGGGAGTAAAAGGGTACCAGCAGAGATACCCCAAGATAGCCCTTTGGGAGTTATGTTAGCTAACAGGGATACAAATCCTTGGACAAGGTAAAGATGATCCAATTTCGTATGATAGAATGGGCAAAAAAGGAAATAAGTTTTGACCACATTTATTGGCCTAGATATGGCTCTT
>NW_005070012.1:0-507 GCF_000277835.1 Geospiza fortis | reverse complement strand
AGGTACTGCCCCCCGTGCAGCCCGTGCCAGTAGGCTGAGGCCAGCATGGTCCAGGCGTTCCTGGGTTTGGGGAGAAAAATTTAAAAATGGGGTTAGGGAGGGGTGGGGAGGATGTAAAAGTTCATTTGGAAGGGTTAAAATTGGGGTTGGAGGCACTGGCATGGCGTTTATGTGATGGCAAGTGCAGCACGAGCGCCTCAAGATTCAGTTTGTGACTCTCAAAGTTCAGCCTAAGCACCCAAAATTGAATTTACACCCCTCAAAATTCAATGTGCCCTCACTAAAAGTCAGCTCCCAGTGCTCCCAGTACCTGAGCATGGGGTAGTTTCGGGGTCCCCGGCGGTGCACGTACGCCGCCAGCCACCATTGCACCGTCATGTTCCAGCGCCTGAGGCCGCCCCGGAACCTCCGGCCGACCTCGGTGCCCCAGGGATCCACGGTGCGGATGGACTCGAAATCCCATTGGTCATCGGGGATATCGGCACACCTGGGACAGGTGAGACACTC
>NW_005070011.1:237-507 GCF_000277835.1 Geospiza fortis | reverse complement strand
CTCGGAGCCCCGGGGGGTCCAGGACTGTCATGGCCGCCTCCAGGAGGCGGGACCGGTCGGGGTCCTGCAGTGACGTCAGCAAAGGGCTGGGCCAATCAGAGAGAGGGGAACACAGAGAGCAGCCAATCAGAGGAAAGGGATTGGAGGAAGTGGCCAATCAGGAAAAAGGGATTTGGAGAAGCGGCCAATCAGAGCGTGGGAGGTGCTGGGCACAGCCAATCACGGAAAGGGCAGTGGGAAGAGCAGCCAATCAGAGAACAAGGATCAAAG
>NW_005070011.1:0-227 GCF_000277835.1 Geospiza fortis | reverse complement strand
TTAGAGCAGCAGCCAATAAGAGAAAAGGAATCCAGAGGAGCAGCCAATCAGAGACAAGGGATCCAGAGGAGCAGCCAATCAGAAAAAAAGGATTTGGAGCACCAGCCAATCAAATCACAGCACCCCCAGGGGACAGCCAATCAGGGACAGGGGATCCAGAGCAGCGGCCAATCAGGGAATGGCAACTGTAGCTCCGCCCAAACTTGGAAAGAGAGAAACCAGCCACA
>NW_005070010.1:0-507 GCF_000277835.1 Geospiza fortis | reverse complement strand
TTAATAGCAGCAAAGTGGTTAAATCGGGATTCCTTCATTAGAACAACTGCCTGTCTGCTATTAGCAGATTCTATTTGCTTGATGCTGAAAATTTTTACAAAAATGAACTCTGAGAACTGACTTGTTTTATTTGCTACCATTGGACTGTGATATTCTTTTGGGTGCCTGGATCCTGTGCTGACCAGTCTGTATCAATCTGTCACTTGCCCAAAAACTGCTCATGTCTGTAAGGTGAGATAAAGTACCAAAGGTCCTCTAAAAGGCAGTTTGACACCACTATTATTTCCTGTGATTGATTCAGCACGATGCAAAGGAACAATTTCAGTTCTTTCCTAGACTGGAGGTACACTAGAAAAATAAATATTCCTTTCTTAAAATTCATGGAAGATGATGTTGAGGATCCTCTTGGTTCATCGTGACCAGGAAGTTAATTCTGTTCTGACAAGCGCATTAATTTAAGTCAATGTATCTTGGGTGGAAGAGGCATGAATCAACTTTTTTTTTTTT
>NW_005070009.1:0-507 GCF_000277835.1 Geospiza fortis | reverse complement strand
TTAAAAATCTATGAATTCCTCACCTTAATGACCCATTGTGCCAACTGGATAACAGTCACAGTAACCTTAGTCATAGGACCCCTGTTTAGATAAGGAGTTGCGAATGGGAAAAATATAGCCATAACCATGTGCCAACCGAATTAGGGTGGGCTAGACCACATGGTGCCACCTAATGAGGTTTCTATATCCAGCACAGAAAAATGGGTTACCCTTGAACTGTTATTCCTTTTTCACCCTTTCCTCTCAATGCCCTTGGGTCCCACACTGGGTGCCAAGATCTGTCTTTGTTTGAAAGACAGGTGTCTGCTAAGGAAGGCGGGAACTTCACTCAGAATGGAGAATATGACCACCTTCCCTCTGAATTATTATGTTATAAATAACAAATACAGTTATTGGCTTTCACATTTATGTATTAAGTTTTGTGTTGCAAGTTATTATTAATCACAAAAATCCTGATATAGTACAGTTTGTAATTACTGTTTTTGATATAGTATAATCTGTCAGTTT
>NW_005070008.1:0-507 GCF_000277835.1 Geospiza fortis | reverse complement strand
TTTTTTTTTTCCTAAGGACATCTGCAAATGGGTACCCAGAGAGGGGAAGCGTTATCTCCTCACCAACCTGTAATATTCTACCCTTCCACTGTTTTCAGTTCTGGTTTTCTTGAGCCTAATGTTTTCCACTAATGGATCTCTCCATGAGGAATGCTCAGTCATGAGTAGTTTGTCAGTCCTAGGTCTTGCATGTCTCTTTCCATGCTTTACAGAATGATGCTGTTGAGGAATCTACATATGTAGTTACAACTGCATCGAGAGAGGATTGACAAGTCTTACAGCTCATACCTTGTAATTTTATTAATCTTCATCTTTGCCAGGTATTTTGCTGTCAAAGAAAGCAAGTGCTTTTCATCTCTCCTACTAACTGGAGCAGTGTTGTCCATGTGACATACTTCTGCATTTACTGAATAGAGTTACTGTTCAAAAGGCTTTACAGCTACCTTGCTTCGTAGTTAATTTGTTCTTTTACAAGAATCGCTTCTGGCCTGAAGTAGGTTTTTTTTT
>NW_005070007.1:0-507 GCF_000277835.1 Geospiza fortis | reverse complement strand
TAGCATTGAAACGAAGGTTCCTATCATGTAAATATTAGCACATGTATTTAAGGTCTCAATTGATGCTCCCAAAATCAATGTTAATAATTTAGTTTTGCACTAAGTACATGAAAACCGACATTCATGGGTAAGAACTGAACTGAATCAGCTTAGCACTTTATGGCACATGAAAATGGTAAATGTAAGGTTTCTATTTCTTCCCATTTTGGCTTTTTTTCTGAGGTACTCAGCAGCTAGAGCACCATGAAATGTACCACAGGGAGTCACAGCACCTGGCCTTTGCACTGTAGATGGAGAAAGGTGTAAAAACTCCAGCTTCTCTTCAGTGTTTTTACTCTCCTGAAGCTCGTATTTTTAGCTACTGTTTTTCTCCTCCCCTGTTTTTCCATTTTCTAGAAAGCAAAGTTAAAGGACTTCTTCAGAATTATTTGCTATACCGAGGCACTATTAAGCTAGATGTGGGCATGAACTCCCCCTTTTCAGAGTATTAACTGTCTATCTAAAATA
>NW_005070006.1:0-507 GCF_000277835.1 Geospiza fortis | reverse complement strand
GTGTTTGTTTTGTTTTGTTTTGTTATGCTTTTTAAGGAATTTTGATTTGTTCCAGTTATGAGCCTAGCACACAGCTTTTTGGTAGAATTCTATTGCAACTCAAGTGTCAGGATTGCAAATATGTGCTACATGTACACACAGACATATCAAAAAATAAATGAGCCAACTCTTAAAGTTGTTTTGTATTGTCGTAAATTGTTTTTGTTTGTAAAGAGGAAGAAAATAGACTTTTGGATTCTGTCCAGTATTTCCTTCTTGTAGACCTGAGTAATGAGTTTCTTCTTTGTCTGTGTATTTCTTGTGACAATTCTGTTTCTGTGTTTAGTAGTTCATTGTGAGCACTTGCTTAAGAGGGTGCCTTAACTTATTTATTCTGCTTCATTTTCATATTCCTCAAGTTTTTAGGAAAAAATATTTTCTATTTAAGTATTATGTTCACAAACTAAAAAGCAGATTATTAAAAAAACTGAAACATAATATGATCTATATAGAGGCACATATTCCTGT
>NW_005070005.1:0-507 GCF_000277835.1 Geospiza fortis | reverse complement strand
GTATCATTTTCTTCAAGCTTCTCCTCTTCCTGTTCAGGGTCTCATATAATGGGGTCCCTAGCAGGTTACTTTTTGTCTGGGGAAGAGTGAAGAATACAGGTTGGATCATGCCCAAAGTGCATGATCCCTTCCATCTGGGAGGTAACTTGCTGTACGCCTTTTTCCCACAAACCCAGTAAATTCCATCTGAGGCTTTCCATTTGATATTAGTTTTCCCTGGGTCTCCCCAATATTCTTTCAATCCCCCCAGGGATTGGTAAGGGTTAGCTCTGGGACTCTTGACCCAGCAAAGTCCCATCTGACCATTCCATTCACAATTTGTCTCATTTTTCTGACTCCAGTATCCTGTAGGAGGTTCTGGTTGCCAGATTTTGCTCCTACTATTCGAATTTACCGTGAGGGTGGATATACATGGAGTATACCCCACCATTCCAGTGTATTCCTTTCCCTCTCAACTGATGCAGATCGTTCCAATCACTTGCTGGTCCAACACCCATCCCTCAGGTC
>NW_005070004.1:0-507 GCF_000277835.1 Geospiza fortis | reverse complement strand
TCCTGTTCTGCTCTGCACTGGGGCAGCTTTACCTTGAGTGCTGAGGGCAGTTTTCAGCACCACAATATAAAAAAGACATTAGGCTATTAGAAAAGGTCCAAAGGAGGGTCATGAGGATGGTGAAGTGTAGCGATTGAGGATAACAGACCACCACTTTGTCATCTAGCAGGATTAACTTTAATAAACACACATGATTTTTATATGTTTCTTCTTTGTACAAGTTTTAGGATCAACTACACAGCCAGGCAGTAGGAGAAAGAAAACAACCACACAAAAACAAGAAGAGTAGAGCCAATGTTTCTAGCTTTTATCATTCATCCCACACAAATTCAAAGCCCAGTTTTCTGGGTTGAATGTCAAAGCATAGGTATTTATGGCTGGACTTGATCCTTTGGTATGTGCTTTCCCATGGGAGAAGAGCTGTTAATCCAGGTCAGGATGGCCCTAGCAGGCCACTGCTTCTACATCTCCCCCTTCTTTGTGAGACAGAGTGGAAATTATCCAGAG
>NW_005070003.1:0-507 GCF_000277835.1 Geospiza fortis | reverse complement strand
TTATAAAGATATAGTTTTTATTTCTGTGATTAATTAAGCTTAGACATAGTCGTTTTGATGTCCTTTAACATATACCACTGCTACTTCTTCTGGTAATTGTAAGGTTTCTAACACTTCTAAAACAAGTTTTTTGTGAATCAGTCCCTTTCCCTTTGAATTTACTAGCCTCCTCTCTTCCCAAATCTTTCCAAAGGTATGTACTATGCCAAAAGCATATTTTGAGTCTGTATACATTGTTCCCCTTTTCTGTGATAATATTTCCAGAGCTCGTTTTAGGGCATACAACTCACATGCTTGGGCTGACCAGTTGGAAGGCAACTTTCCCTTTTCTATGGCTACTAACCTTTCATCCACTATAGTGTACCCCAATACCCTGTGCCCCTTTATTACCCATGAAGATCCATCAATGTACAATCTTTTCCCTCCTTGAAGTGATTGATCCATTAGGTCTTCTCTTACTCTAGTTTGAGAGTTTATGACTTCTAGACAATTATGTATTAATTCCTC
>NW_005070002.1:0-507 GCF_000277835.1 Geospiza fortis | reverse complement strand
TTGTTGTTGTTGTTATTTCACTTTCCATTTATTTTCTGTCCTAATAAACCATCTTTTTCTCACCCTGTGAATTTTACTCCCACTGTGGGGAAGGGCATGAGTGATCAGTTGTGTGATGTTTAATGGCCTGCAAAGTAAAGCCATGACAGTGCCCAAATTTGTTCCTCTGTGTAGAAGACATATGTGGACCATGTGCAGTGACCTCAGAAAAAGGCCATCAGTATGCTTGGGAGCAGGTGATTCCACACACAGGAAAGGACATCAATGGAATGGAGGAATCTCAGTGGAGGTACACGAAGAACATCACAGAATGGAGGGACTGCTCTACATGGATGAGCAAGAACACTGAGAATGTTCAGACTGTTGAAGAAGAGAATCAAAGGACTTAAGCATGACCTTCATGCTTGTAGGAGATGACAGAGTAGAGGAAATGCTGTCCTTTATCTGATAATTGAGCAGAGGGCTGAAGACAGCACAGTGAAAGGGAATCAAGGGAAAATGCAGCAG
>NW_005070001.1:0-507 GCF_000277835.1 Geospiza fortis | reverse complement strand
CATAGAAATATTGACTCTAGTTCTAAATACTAACTAAAGCTAATAAATCCTAGCCCTGTTTTTTAGCCCCAACATTAACACTACAATATTTAGCTGTTATTTCCTCTTTAATACCCAAGATTAACAAGTAACAGCTAGTCCCTCCTGGGCAGTCAGGGAACTGGCTGGAACCCCCAAGCTTTGCCCTGCTGCTCCACCTTATCTTCCTCACTTTTCAGCATAACCAGAGTATGGACACACCTGAGTGTCTCTGAGCAATGTCCTCACCCTGCTGTGGGGCAGGTAGAAGAGCAGAGCTGAGTACAGCCAACCCCTGAGCTCTTCCTTTCTTCACCTGTTTTTGTTCTTTCTCCTTCTAGCTAATTGGGAAGGTGAGATTTACTGAACGGACTTGTAGTTTGCCAATTAAAGATTTCCCAAGGAGAAAAGGAGGACCCTCTCCTGTTACCAGATATATATGAGCTAGCTACCAAGCCCTAGGATTAACTGACAGGGGCTTCTCCCAAT
>NW_005070000.1:0-507 GCF_000277835.1 Geospiza fortis | reverse complement strand
TTTTTTTTTTTTTGACCATCCTTCCTTTCTGTGTCCCCATTCCCTTTTACAGCTACTGTGTAAATCAGATTTCTCTCAAATAGCTTCTGCTAATCTGACAGCTCATCGGGGACTAACCCTGTCACTTCCTGCCTAAAGATAAATATCTGCTGCAGCATAAAAACTGAATGAGAAGCAAGGGATGCTCTAGGTCAGCAGCTATCTTTGTATCACAGAGTGGGTGGGACCCAGGGGAACAGTAAAAGCACCTCAAACAGTATATTTGCCACCAAAATAACAGCTCTGAGATGTGAAAAAGAGGTGAACTATGTCTGCCCATCCACCAGGCCACATCAGACCTGATCAGTGTGGCTCACAGTTTCTATTAAAGGCCAGCGTGGATGCTCATTATTTAAACCTTTCAAACTTTTCTCATATTGACCATTATTACTCCCTTTTACACTCTCAGTAACACATCCAGACAGCTCTCATCCCCTGAACAGTGGCCATCTCACAAGGTTACAAACC
>NW_005069999.1:0-507 GCF_000277835.1 Geospiza fortis | reverse complement strand
AAAAAAAAAATCACCAAAAATTCTAAAAATCCCCATAAATTCCCTAAAAGTCCCCATTGAATTCCCCTAAAATCCCCATCAATCCCCCAAAATGCCCAAAATTGCCCAAAATTCCGATTTTTCCCCTCACTTTGTGGCTCTGGGGCTCTCAGAGGAAATTGGCCCAGTTGGGGTCGGGGCAGGGACCCCAAAATCCCCTGAAAATCCCCAAAATCTCCTGAAAATCCCCAAAATTTCTAAAAAATTCCACAAAATGCCCCCAAGTTTCCAATGTGCCCCCAAAATCCCCTCAAAATTGCCCCAAATCATCTTTAATTCCCTTAAAATCCCCCAAAATCTCCCAAAAATCCCTTAAAATTTCCCTAAATCCCCCCAAAATCACCTGAAAGTTCCCCAAAAAATTCCCCAAAAAATCCCAAAAAATTCCCCAAAAAATTCTCTTAAATTCCTTGAAAATGCCCCAAAATCCCCATTTAATTCCACTAAATCCCCACAAACCTCCCCAAA
>NW_005069998.1:0-507 GCF_000277835.1 Geospiza fortis | reverse complement strand
AAAAAAAAAACTAAACAGAAAAAGCAGCTTTTTAATAGCCATTGTGAGCAATGCTGGAGAAAAAAGTTGCATGTGCTTGTGAGATGTATGTGTATTCATCATTGTCAAAAAATGTTACTGCTACTCTCAGTCCTTATTTGTATTTCATGGAAAATGGAAAGATTATGAGGGATATTTATTTCCTGCCATAAAGAAAGCGTAACATTATGGATTGTGTAGTCTTACAGAATTGTTGGATCTTCTCATCAATGAGACGATTTTGTTCATTTCTAATGTGAAGTTTATGATTAAGAAAATGACATTAAGTAAGTATGAGACCTTTTTCAGGAAATGAAAAAGCATTTAATACTTTTTACTTTCAGTGAGACAGTGACCAGTTTTATTTTCTTTTTCTACCCTGTGATTAAGAAATCACTGTTTTTACATACACAGCTACTGTGCTGACACAGCACAGCTTTATTTTGCTTTTGTGAAACAGTGATAATAGGATAGAGATCTATCCTTATT
>NW_005069997.1:0-508 GCF_000277835.1 Geospiza fortis | reverse complement strand
AAAAAAAATCACAGAGTGAATGACATAAAAGTTATTTTAAAAGCTGATTTTTTAGTAGTCCTTCCCTCTGAGTATAACTAACTCTCCACCTTTCTTAGGATCTCAAAGCACACTTTACCTCCTGTGAGAAGGAAATTCAGTTACCAGGCCAGTGAATTGTAACTTTTGGTCTGCATTCAGCCATCAGGAGATCTCAATGTCACAAGCAAGAGAGGTGAAACTCTACTGGCTCAGCAATGGCATGAAGGACACTGTTCCTGAGCTTTGGTGCTGATGGCAGCTCATCATATACCCATGGGCAGAACAACTACCTCCCTTATCTTTGCCTTCCCTCTGTAAAATGAGACTGCACTAATACTCATTAGATGCCCATACAGAACGTTCAGGGCAAGCGCAAATAAATGCCACGTGCTTAGAAAGAAAACTTGTATTAAACAAATGCCCATGCAACTGGTTTGGGTTCTGCTTACATAAAGCATTTTAGTAATTCTTAATTCACATTAAGCAC
>NW_005069996.1:0-508 GCF_000277835.1 Geospiza fortis | reverse complement strand
AAAACATTCTTCCTAAACCTATCCAAGGTTGATTCTGTGTGTGAAAGTAGTGTCAGTTCTTACACAAAATCTACGCATATAGTTCTATCTGTTCACGCAAATAGTTCTATATGTTCTATCTAGAAACACAAGCAATGTTTTGCTATGTTTCTATGTCTGGAGCTAAATTAATTTGTGAAAGGTAACACTACTGAACTTTAAACTAGGCTTTAGGGCCTTTTACTAGTGAACACAGTCTCTTAAGGCACTTAAGATATATTTCTACTTACTTAAAACTATAACTTATACTCTTACTTCATGTCTGTGTGACAATATATTTCAGCTTCTCTAAAGGTTCTACTTCAATCCCTGTATTCCTTTCTCTCTCTAAGGAACTCAGAGAGGCTTTTATTTCATGCATTCCAACAGGGTTGTTTGTTTCTATAAATATAGATCGTTTACAGTATTACAGAACAGAGAAAACAAAGGTGAATAATTTTGATATCTAAGAACACTTATGAAGTTGTTT
>NW_005069995.1:0-508 GCF_000277835.1 Geospiza fortis | reverse complement strand
CGGGATTGGGAACAGGATTGGGATTGGGATCAGGATCATCGGGACTGGGAATGGGATCAGGATCAGGATTGGGATTGGGAATGGGATTGGAGTCAGGAATGGGATCGGGATTGGGAACAGGATTGGGATTGGAATAGGATCAGATTGGGATTGGGATTGGGGCTGGGGTTGGGATCAGGATCATCGGGATTGGGAATGGGATCAGGATCAGGACTGGGATTGGGAATGGGATTGGAGTTGGGAACGGGATCGGGAACAGGATTGGGATTGGAATGGGATCGGATTGGGATTGGGATTGGGGCTGGGGTTGGGTTTGGGATCATCGGGATTGCGAGTGGGATCAGGAACGGGATCAGGATTGGGAACAGGATTGGGAACGGGATTGGTATTGGAGTCGGGAACGGGAACGGGATTGGGATTGGGGTTGGGATCGAGATCATTGGGATTGCGAGTGGGATCAGGATCAGGACTGGGATTGGAATGGGATTGGATTGGGATTGGGATTGGG
>NW_005069994.1:0-508 GCF_000277835.1 Geospiza fortis | reverse complement strand
ACTGTCAAAGCTCGAGAGGTAACCAGGATACTATTTGAAGAAATAATACCACGCTTCAGAGTTCCAGCTACAATATCCTCAAATAGAGGATCACATTTCATTTCCAAAATAGTGCAACAGATTAGTAGCCACCTGGGCATAGATTGAGAACTTCACACTCCATACCGCCCCCAATCAAGCGGCCAGGTAGAGAAAATGAATCATTTGATTAAGCAGCAAATTGTAAGACTAGGGCAAGAAGTTAATCTACCCTGGCCCTAAGCTCTTCCACTAGCACTATTGCAAATTCGAACTAAACCTCAAGCTAAAGAAAAGTTGAGTCCTTTTGAAATACTTTATGGAAGACCATATGGAATACAAAAGGGAATGTCCACCCACACTGAAGAGGTAACCCTGGCCATCTACATGGTGGCTTTAAGCAAGCAGCTCAGAGAAATTTAGAAGTATGTGTCTGGAATTCAGAGCAGGGAATTACATAGGTCAGTACATAACATACAGCCTAGAGATT
>NW_005069993.1:0-508 GCF_000277835.1 Geospiza fortis | reverse complement strand
TTTTTTTTTTTGGTCCATTGTTTGTTATGGTCAATGGATTCCCTAATTACTTACATTTAAAGCTGTGCCAAATCTTCATTATCAGACATCAAACCACATGAACCTTACCCACACAGAAAAGAGCTGAAATGAGTCAGGAATGAAAACAGAGTGCTTTCAGCTTCCTACCAGAAGAAAGATGAGCTACATTTCTACCACAAAGGACAGAGAAATTGAGGGTGACGCTCTCAAAAATTTAAATCAAAAAGCAGTACATGCAATTTCCAAGTCTCTTAACTGACTTCTCAATTTTGAACCTATAGGTTTTATATTGCAAGTTTTGGACATAACTCTACCAATCAGAATGATCCTTTAAATACACAAGCTCTTGTTTTTGCTGGATTTGTATGACTCCTGAGGTCACTTTAGGAAGGAAGCTACACTGTGGGGGAAACCTGGGACTAAAGCTGGCAGTGCTGGCTGGAGCTGATTCTAGATGAAGATTTTCTGATAAATTGATTTTTTTTTT
>NW_005069992.1:0-508 GCF_000277835.1 Geospiza fortis | reverse complement strand
AGATTGTTTTAAGAGAATCTATTAAACAAAAAACCCAGCGAGTGATAACCAATTGTGGAGGAGTAGTTACTTGACAAAAGTCACGTAGACGGTCCAGGTGGCTGAAGAGCTTGAAAAATACCGAACTCAGCTAATCTGAAGCTATGGATGTAGCAAGGCCACTGTATCCTTGAGCATAGATAGGGTGGTTTATCAAAGCATGAGAAAAAGAGAATGTAATTCTTAAAGAATATAAACACAAGGTGGAGCTGACATGTACAGAATAACCAATAGATTGCTTAAGTTACAGAATATGCATTAGCTTATTATCTTACTGTATAAAAGTCTGATGCTCTAATCAATAAACAAAGCTTGCTGATCCCTCATATTGAGAGCCCAAGTTTTCCCTCGCCGTGACAAATGGTTCGCCGTAACAAACAATCAAACACACAAAAAAGAAAAAAAATACAGAAAAATAAACCAAACAAAACCTCAAACCTACCAAAAACAACCAACCAACCAAACAAAC
>NW_005069991.1:0-508 GCF_000277835.1 Geospiza fortis | reverse complement strand
AAAACTGCTTGGGATAGGAGGGGTTAATAACTGGATGTGGAGGGGGAAATTTGGCAGGGAAGTAGCTAAGTAACAACAGATAAGACACCTGCTTTGCATGTTGCCAGATTGTATGTATATCTGTTGTTATTTGCCTTGATTGATTGATGTAAGTACAACAACTGGTATTTATCAACGTACAGACTCCTCCCATTTGTGCTGTGATAATATCTAATACCATGTGATTTTGAAATACTACTTCTTTTAAAGAATTTATTTCTGTTTGCAACCATCCAGTGGCATCTGCCATTGAGTTTGCAATTATTTTCATCTCTGCTGAGATGTTCACTATTGTTTTTTCTAAGTGTACAATTCCTAAAGTTGGGAATAAAGCTCTGACAAAGTTGTGAAGGCCTGTATTATATCTAGTCAGAGGATTAGAAGGTATACTTCGACTAAATCAGTTTCTCCAAATTCCTCTAACAATTCCTCTAATTAAACGAGTATGATTTATAACTTGTATAGGTGG
>NW_005069990.1:0-508 GCF_000277835.1 Geospiza fortis | reverse complement strand
AAAAGAAATTAATTGTAGCAAAAACTGAAAAAGTGAGGACAGAGTGAAAACTGAAATGTAATATTGAGAAAGGCCAAGAGAGGAGTTAATGTGGGGTGGTGAGTTGCTGGAAGACTTTATGATTACTTTGTAGGTCAGAACAATCATTCAAGATGCATAAAAATCTTGGTGTAAGTCCTGTATTGGTGTTGCTGAGGGTGTTCAGTGCTAATGGAAAGAGAGTTCTCATTTCTTTCCAGGCAGAGCTAGTTTGGGCAGAGTGAGCGATACTATCTAAGGGTCCCAATGCATAGCAGATTGTTCAACTGTTTTGATTAGTTGTAATTGTGCTTTCCAAAGGATAGGCAAAATTCAGTATTGTAGCAGTGGTAGAAGGATTCGGGGGAGGAAGGAAGGAAAAAGGCATGGTATTTTGTAGAACAATAAGGTATTAGTCAAATTTCAGAAAGCAAAAGAGGCTGAGGGCATTCAAGCTGATTGGCAGGGAGTTGAAAGGTCTTCAAAGAAA
>NW_005069989.1:0-508 GCF_000277835.1 Geospiza fortis | reverse complement strand
AGAGAGAGAGAGAGACTGGTTCCTTCCCATCATCTTTTGCTTGTACTTGGTAGCCCCTATCACACAGCAGTTCAGTCTACAGGATTTAGAGGAGTCACTTGGTCTCACTGGTTCTGACATTTCTCCTTACTGAGGGCTGGAGAAGCTGGCTAAAGGCAGGGTCAGAAGGAGGGATGCAAAACAGCAAAGCAAACCTTTGTGAGGAAGTGACCTCTCCATGTTTCTCCTGGGGGAAAATAATTCCCCCTCTTCACACCAGTTTCTTAACTGAGCATTAGGAGTTCACTGCATTTTCAGAGGGCAACAACTAACATCTTAGGCATTGCCTTGAAAGTACTGACCATCACGTTTTGCTCCTTGGACATGTGGTTCTTCCTATTATGGCATGTCAATGTTAGAACAGGGAAGCTGTACAGCCCTTTGGTTGGTTTAGTCATGAAAGACAGGAAGATCCTGCCTGTTGGTGTCAGTGTCTCTCCTCCAGCAAGTCTTCTTTATTAAAAAAAAA
>NW_005069988.1:0-508 GCF_000277835.1 Geospiza fortis | reverse complement strand
AAAAAAAATAAAACATTTAAAAGTCCATTTAGATTTCAGTTCTTGAGCTTTTTATTTGATTTTTTTCCCTTTAAAAATACATTTGTATCTTGATCAGGATGTATTTACTTTTTTTTTCTCTAAGTCTTCATCAATATTATTGAAAAAAATTATCTACAAATTGCTCCTGTAACAATAAGAGTAAATTTCTCTATCCTACTCAGGGCCCGAGTTGTCTTACCAATGCTTTCCATCAGATGCAAGAACACAAGTTATATTATTATGTTCATTAAAGTGAGACTAATGCTGAGTTTTGGCTCAATATTAAGTAATATACAATCACATTTTAAGAAGCAATTTCTTTCTCTAGAGCATCAAGAGGGGCAAAAAGCAGGAGGCATGGGTGAGCAAAATTGCAGAAACTCTACATCACAAAGGATGCTCCTTCCCCAAAGGCTTAAGCCTCATTTCTACATCTTTAGCACTCGGGATGGTGAAAACATGCCAAAATCCCTTGGTTTGATGAAAA
>NW_005069987.1:0-508 GCF_000277835.1 Geospiza fortis | reverse complement strand
TTTTTTTTTCTGTATATGTAGAAGTCCCTTGTGTCCTGTAATTAATTTTATTTTAAAACCTTGGAGTAAGCCTATGTTTGGTACGTACCGCTTGGGTTCCGTTCCAGATTTAGACACTTTAGGTTAAACATGAGCAGTGTAGGCAATTACCTGTGAGGTAGGTATCCAATCACCCACTATATAGAGGGAAAATAAGAGGTCATTGAGATTGGGAAAGAAGATTTAAAGGATTTTAAAGCTTAGTCTTATTATTCCATTTGAGTAGCTATCTATGTAAGTATTTTTTATTCTTTAAGCAGAAGCATATGAGCAGTCTCCTAACTACTGTACTTTCATCATTACTTTTAATCCATGTTTCTCTTGTATATGTGTTGGGGTGCCTAGAAATATTATCTTCATAAAATGTAAAAAGAACAGAAAACCTTCTCCTTTATGTGAAATTTTTGCTTTTTTTTAAATACATGTTCCCAGACCTGCCACCATGGTGGCTGCTGGGCTCAATTCCATG
>NW_005069986.1:0-508 GCF_000277835.1 Geospiza fortis | reverse complement strand
AAAAAAAAGATAACATTCTTGTAACAATAGTCATGTGAAAATAGCTACAGAGAGCCCAGAGGGAATAAAGCATTAAGCTCCCCAAAGGATCAGGAGCTATTAAGCCATTGCCATTACTTATCTAAGTAATATAGGTGTTAGGTTAGAACGATACTCCTTTTATTTCCTTTCCAGCACAAGAAATAGTACTTTGGAGACAATAGTATAGGTCAGTATGTCAACAAAACTTCACACTCCATAAAATAGGGTTTGTCATCTATGCAATTGGTCACTATATTTCAAGGTTCTGTTCCCATGGAAGACAGAATGTTATTCATCATTAGATAAACCAGCCTCCTTTACTTATGAATTCTGATACCTTAAGGTGTTTGTGTTTTTTTTAAATTTAATATATGATATTAGTTTCCTGGAATTATAGTGACCAATTAATGTACATCTGTATAGATTTTCACTTTTAAACAGGCAAAATTTACTTCTCCAAGCTTCATTTTACCTTAGCAATAATGCA
>NW_005069985.1:0-508 GCF_000277835.1 Geospiza fortis | reverse complement strand
ACCCAAAATAGCCCTGGATAGACCAACATGGCCCACAATATCTTAGAATGTCCCAAAATTGCCCAAATTTAACCCAAAACAGGCCTGGATAGCCCAAAATGACCCAAAATCACCCAAATTGAACCCAAAATAGCCATGGAGAGCCCAACGTGGCCCAGAACGACCCAAAATCACCCAAAATCACCAGTATTTCACCCAAAACGGGCCTGGGTGGCCCAGTGTGGCCCAGAATGTCCCAGAATTACCCAAAATCGCCTGAATTTAACCCAAAATAGCCTTGGATAGCCCAATACATCCTGTAATAGCCCAGAATGTCCCAAAATGGCCCAAAATCGCCCGAATTGAACCCAAAACGGGCCTGGGGAGCCCAGAATGTCCCAGAATAACCAAAACTGTCCCGAAATCCTCTTTAAATCCCCCCAAAAATCCCCCAAACCCCAAATTCCCCGGAATTGTCCCCAATTTTCCCAAATTCCCGGGATTTCCCCCCAAAATCCCCAAATTCCCC
>NW_005069984.1:0-508 GCF_000277835.1 Geospiza fortis | reverse complement strand
CCTCCTTATCGGGAAGAACCAGACTTCAAGGAGCCAAACTTTGATTTACAAGATGAGGAGGGAAGTTGACAATAACCAGAAAACACACTTTGTTTGAAAAGAATTTTTGAATCATGTATGAGATATATGTAACAGGCTATTGCTTTAAGGGTTAATCCTTTGTAAGCAAGCCATGCTTTTTGGGGGCTTAATGCCCAGAAAGCATCCGGACATCCGTAATTCTTTGCTTTTCTTGTCCTTTATTGTCCTAACTCTGATTGTCCAAATTCTTATTGCTCTAATTTTTATTACTCTTTTATGCTATTTTATTACTATTAAACTTTTAAAATTTTAAAACAGATTGGCGTTTTTCACAGTCTGTAAACAAAGTTGTGTAAAAGAATTAACCAAGACCTTTTTCACACTAATAAACAAGAGCGTGTGTCTCAACTAATTTCTATCTCAAACAGGAAGTCTGCTTCAGCAATTTAATGGATGCTTCCTGGGGATGCCATCTTACAGAGCATAG
>NW_005069983.1:0-508 GCF_000277835.1 Geospiza fortis | reverse complement strand
GCGAGAGAGCAAAGCGAAAAGCAAAAGTAAAAAAAGCAAAAGCCGCACTAGCTACAGCCCTGTCTCTGTGTCCCACCAGGCTGATAAGAAAACCCAAACAAAACTTTCACTCTTCAGAGCCAGTCTTAAAGGCACAGAACATAATATCCAGCATAAACAGAACACATGAATGGGGATACAAGCATCATAATGTCACCCTAGGACATTGGCAACTCTGGACACCCGGAGGGATGTACTGAGTTCCGACAAGAGAGGGAAAGAAGGTGAACATATGGACTGACTCCAAATATGCCTTTAGTGTTGTCCATGCCCATGGAGCTATCTGGAAGGAGAGAGGGCTGCTAACTGCTCAAGGTAATGAAATCAAACATGCTGAACAGATCCTCACATTCCTTCAGAGTATTTGGAACCCTACAGAGGTGGCTGTTAAGCATTGCAGAGGTCATTGAAAAGGAAAAACAACTCCTGATCTGGGTGTCTCGGTTTCAAGACAAATTTCAGGAGAAAA
>NW_005069982.1:0-508 GCF_000277835.1 Geospiza fortis | reverse complement strand
ACTCTTTGTGCATCTGTGCTCAGGCAACTTCTTCTCTCGGACTCGACCACACTGAGGGTGCTACAGTGGCTGGAATCAGAAATGCAGCCCAGCCCCTATAAGCTCCTCTGATCTCAGAGGACCAGCTGGAATGCAAAGCATTGATTTCCTGCTCAATTCCCAAACACAACACACACTGATTCGGTGGGCTACAAGAAGGCAGGGGCTATGTTAACCTGAACGATAAATCAAAGCCCTACTGGCCGGGTTGAAATCAGAAGAGTTCCATCTGCATCAATGTCCCTGCCCCAACCTATGTGTTCCCAGGTAAAACAACTGCATCTTCCATAACTGACACCTTACAAAATACAGAATTTCTGCGAGACGTGGAAACGGGCAGGAAAGATAGAAAAAAACAAAACTAAATTGTTCAAATGCGTGAAAATTAACAGATCTTCTCTTCACACAAAACCAAGAAACCAGAAGACGGAAGAGTCACCCACTCCAGCGTCTAAAGCCCTTGGATGCA
>NW_005069981.1:0-508 GCF_000277835.1 Geospiza fortis | reverse complement strand
ACACCGAGAGCTTGCACTTTGTGGCCTGCTGGAGCCTACTCTGGGCACCTACCTATTCCAGCACCGGAGGAACTGATAACAGAGCGACCACCCACTGGAGAGACTTTCTGAATTTGTCATCTCTTCAGAGCGGCAAATGAGTTTTGTCATCTGGTATTGTTCATTTTGTGTGCTGGGGAGTGCTTTGCCTGTTAAATAAACAGGTTCTTTCCACTTCTCTCTGAGGAAATCCTTCCTGAACTGGTTGGGGGGAGGGGCCATGTGGGTTTGCTTTCTGGAGGGGCCCCTTTTGGAGGTTTTCTCCCAAATTTGCCCTAAACCAGGACATTCTGTTAAAATGCCTGCTTGGTTGGGATAATATCCAAGGAACATATGATGAGGACCCCTGCTACTGATATCACTAGCCACACTTACCATTGGTAGAAAATATGGACCAAGGCCCATAACTGGATGCGATGATAAGACTGAACTAAAATCACAACCAAGAAATACGCATGCTCTAAAAAGG
>NW_005069980.1:0-508 GCF_000277835.1 Geospiza fortis | reverse complement strand
TTGGTTGGCCGCACTGTCCCCACCTTGGCACCCTCATTCCAGGATCCCATTCCCGTTTGGAGCAGTTCCGGGGGGTGGGGACAGAAGGGCCAAGCCAAGCGTGTCCCCCTGAATGGCTCGGGGCAGGCATTGTCACGGGTGAATTTTCTGAATGAGCAAATCCTCATTAAAAAATAATTAAAACAGCCCGGCGAGATTGGCTTAATTCCCTTCATTTTGACGGATGGTGTTTGGTTTTGATGATTTATGTGCCAGCTCTCCTGCTCTCATTGTTGGAGCTCATGGGATTTCACGATTTTCTTCCTTCCACACCTCCTTGAGTCATGGGATTACAGCTGAACCTCAGCTTTTTTCCCCTTTTTTATTATTTTTTTCCCCTCCAAGGACTATTATTTTTAAAGATGCATTCCAGGCTGGTGAAATAAACTTGAAAGCCTGACACCCAAATGAGTCAAAGCTCAGGAAGTGAGAAAAGAGAAACTGAAGAAGGGAGAAATTGCTCGTTTCC